>NC_053493.1:102729536-103029536 GCF_905171775.1 Rana temporaria
TTCTAGAAATCTGAAAATGGTTGCGGCTGAAATTCTTGAGATCTGGTATTTGCATCCATCATGTATTTACAATATAAAATATTTCCTGCACATCAGAAAGGAATGTTTCTAGTAACAGCTTGTTTCTAATGATATGTTATATAATCAGTTTTATATACTGTTTCACGCTGCTGATGTATTTACTTCAAAACCGGAACCCCAATATCAACTGATTAGACTGACTTTTTTTTATGGAGCTCGTCTCTTATTGAAGTGAACTCTTATTTAAACCGTAAAAAAAAACAATATGAAAAGTCAGCAGCTACACATACTGTAGCTGCTGACTATTAATATTAGGACATTTATCTGGCCTGGAATCCAGCAATGTCGGCACATTCAATTGGTTTTTGGGTGCTGCAGCCGCCATAGCCTCTAAGGCAGTGGTTCTCAACCTTCTAGTGCCGGGACCCCTTGATACAATTTCCCAAGTTGTGGGGAACCCTAACAGTAAAATTATTTTTGTAGCATTGGTTGTCAGCACCCAAGTCATGACAAGTAATTTTCGCCTAAACCACAGACATTTAGCGCTCCCTGAGTCCTTTTAATGGCAACTATAATCACACTCACTGTGTCTTTGGCTTCACTGTGTCTCTGACTTTGTGGTTTCTCGCAGCAGTGACACCTATGCCAAAATCAGGAGATGGGGTCTCCTCTAGCCCATCCCACTTCACATTCCTCACCAGTCAGCTTACCTCAAGTCTCTGCCCCAGCCATGAACTGAATGGGCACCTGCGAAGAGGCTGAGTGGGTGGCCGTGGGCTCCAGGAACAACCCAGCTGGGCAGCCACAGGCTCCAGGGACAGCCCTGCTGGGTGGCTGCAACAAGTCTGGGAGAGTAGTGCGGGCTTCAGGAATAGCCCAGAATTCGGTGACCCCTGGCAAATTATCATTTGACCCCCGAGGGGGTCCCGACCCCCAGGTTGAGAACCACTGCTCTAAAGGAAACTGACTGTGAAGCTTTGCAGTTTCAAAGCCGATTCCCAACTCCGCATGCGCAAAGCACGTTGCGGTTTCTGAATGGCCCGGTGGTGGGGAAGGAGAAGGGGACCGAACTTCTGATGAACCTCACAGTGGCCAGATCTGACGGAATTAAGGACGGGTACCTGTCAAACCGGTACCCGTCCCCCCCCCCCCCCAAAAGGTTTTAAATGTGGCATCGGATTTTTTTTTAATATTGGATTTGCATATATGACATTCATGACAGAGCACTTTTTTATACGTTTTAAAATGACAAAATAAGATTTGTTGATAGTGTTGAGATATACCATTCCTAAAAATCCTCTGTAGTTCCAATAAATTCTTACATTTTATATATTCTCTTGTACACTTAACCTTCTGAGAATTTAACATTGCTGAGCCGCTCTGCCATGGTTATACATAGAGAATAAAAGTGCTAACCGCAACTTTTTTTTTTTTTTAAGAGGTCACACTCCATAAAAATCTATTTCTTCCCTCTGGAAGTGCATATATGTAAAAATGAGTCTAGAGTAAACACTCTCAAAATTAGTCCTATGATTTCCTTTATTATGCCTGTAACAACTTGGTGACTATATTTTTGTTGTAAAGATATCGCTTTCTATGCTATGAACCTCCTCTGAAGGTTCTAAAAACCTCCTGAAAGTATTTGGAAGATTACCAAGAATTAAACTCGCTTAACTCAACCTAAATTACCAACACAAACGGCAGTTCATTTTGTTCCACTGAATAAACTGCCCAGAACTGACCATGAAAACTACTGAAAATATTAATGCTGTATTGCCTATACCAGTGATGTCGAACCTTGGCACCCCAGATGTTTTGGAACTACATTTCCCATGATGCTCATGCACTCTGCAGTGTAGTTGAGCACCATGGGAAATGTAGTTCCAAAACATCTGGGGTGCCTAGGTTCGCCATCACTGGCCTATACCTTACTAAATCTGGTTATTCACGGCTCTTAGAAATGAGGTTTACTTTGCAAGAGTTGGCATGCTTAAATGAACAATAAATGCAAATTTATGTAAATATTATACCCAGGGGGTGTTTGTATTAGACAGGCGCCGCTTAATCACCCAGGCTGAGTGTATGATGGGTGCTGTGTTTTGGTTGGGTACTGGGCATAGGTGTGCGCAGCCTATTGCATTAGGATGAGCATCTCAAAGCTCAAACACACGTCTTTCTCTGTAGCTTTAGTGAATGAATTTTTTTGTTTTTATTTATTTCAGGTACTTGTATAGCGCCGTCAATTTAGGCAGCGCTTTACATATACATTGTACATTCAGTCCCTACCCTCTAGGAGCTTACACTCTAAAGGCCCGTACACACGGTTGGACTTTCGGCCAACAAACTTCAAAATCTGCAAGTTTTCAATTTTGTCCGATCGTTTATAGGCTCCATCGGACCAACTTTTTTGGGTTTCATCGGACAAAAAGTTCGGTCTGCAAACGGACAAACTTTACGACAACAAAAGTCCGATGGTGCCTAGTCAGACCGTGTGTACAGCAAGCCATCGGACTTTTGTCCGAAGTACAAACACACATGCCCAGAACCAATGTTAAAATCAACCAACAATAGCAGAAGTTAACCAAAGGGTGGCGATAAAGAGCAGAAAAACCACGTGATGTTGGGAAAGTATTAGAAAAGTTTTCAGAAAAGTCAGAGCGTGTGTATGCTATGGGTGTGACCAGACAAATCACTTCGGACAAAAATCCAAGGGAAAGTTTGTCGGATGTCTGACCGTGTGTACGAGGCTTAAGGTCCCTAACTCGCATTCATACATACACATACTAGAGGCAAAACACGGGGGGAAGCCCAGTACGCCCCCTGCGCACATCTATGGTGTAGGTTGGGTGTATGATTGGTGCTGGGTGTATGATGGGTGGTGGGTGTAGTTTGATGCTGTGTAGATAGGTTGGTATTTAGTGTCTCCAGTGTGGAGATGATGCTACCCCCTCCAGTGCTCTTACCTCGCCTCTCCTCCTCTGCCCACAATGAGCCTCATTTAAGCATGGCTTTGGGTTTCGGGCTGTGGTAGGGACAGTCACGGGACATCCCTCCCTACAACACTGCAAGCCCAGCCCGAGCACCAAGTCCCCCCAACTGACCAACACAGACCGGAGGACACCCAGATCTGTACTACCTAGGGGACCCTACACCTGACCTGTAAGCCTGATGAAGCCGGCGATACTGTCCGGCACCGGCAGTCTCTTCAAATAGTCATGAAGCTGCACCTTTTATGACTCAATCTATGATCTCCTGACCGCCCCTCCCATTGGTACTCCACTGCCCCATGGTAAGAATACAAAGGCTCAGCAGAGAGGATTCCCCCATCTACTTCAATTATGTGAAATTGATAATCAAGTCTTTTTTTTTTTTTTTTTTTCGTTAAACCTGCCATTCATACAAGTGATCCATGGCGAATCTGCCGCAGAGACCACTTTTATCTGAAAAAAGAATTGCCAACTGTGTAAAAAAAAAAAAAATTATCTATGGGTGGCTTATGTGTCTTTTTAGGTATATGTATAGCCACCTTTTTTTTTCATTTTGGATAAAGTAGAGAAGGGATAAAAAAAAAAACCTTTTTTTGCTGTCTGCATGTAAGGCGATTTCCCTTAATTTCCTGTTCTGTACATTCAACAGTAAATGAGGGGCAATCTCTCCAAATTGAGGTGAATTCCGATCTTGGACACGTCACACATGTCGCCCAAATAGGGTGTCCCCATTAGAAAATGTTTAACTCTTCTCTATTGACAATGAATCCTTGCCTCCATTAGATTAAAAGACATTGAAGGTGGTGGCACATCCCAAATAATTTAAACAGTATAAAAAACATGTGAAGTGAGACTTTCAAGGCACCAAGCATTACACCACTAATAAAATAGCTTTGTAAAAACACAAGGTGCCAACACACAACGGACATTAGGCTGCACCCTATAACCAATCAGTTTAGCATATGGATAGTGTAAACATAACCTTAGAGCAGTGGTCTCAAAACTTTTTAAGCAAAGGGCCAGTTTACTGTCGTTCAGGCTTTAGAAGGGCCATTGGGAGCATAAAAAAGCCCCGGCATCAGTACCTCCTTATTGGTTCTAATGGGAGGAATAGTGCCCCATTGTTCTCAGTATATCAATGAGAAGAATAGTACTCCATTGATGGTGTCAATAGTGGGAATGGTGCTCCAACATTGGTGTCAGTTGGTGGAATTGTGCCCCAAGGGCCAGATACAGGCATGCAAAGTTTCACAGTTTGGAGACTACTGCCTAAAGCCTTGCATACACACGATCAGATTTTCCGTGGACAAAGCATAGAACTTTTATTCGAAGGGCGTTTGCC
Source organism: Rana temporaria (assembly GCF_905171775.1). Lineage (NCBI taxonomy): Eukaryota > Metazoa > Chordata > Amphibia > Anura > Ranidae > Rana > Rana temporaria. The sequence continues at coordinate 102,733,887 of NC_053493.1, forward strand.
TTGAACTTGTCTTGCATACAAACAGCACACAATTGTCGGCCAACAAACACAAAACTACGTGTTTTTTCAGCTCTTTAGCGCCACTCTTTGAGCACCTTCTGCTAATGTTGTGTTTGGTGAGCATTGATTCAGAGCATGCGTGTTTTGTACTTTGGACATTTGTCCGTACACACGCTCAGGAAAATCCGCCAACAGACTGTTGTTGGCGGAAAATTTGAAAGCATGCCGTCCAACATTTGTCTGGAAAATCCGACAACAATTGTCCAATGTATGGAAGGGGATTTCTCTGTGTAAACAGAAAAAAACACTGCGCTAACGTGTAAATTCAATTAAATATCAGTGAAAAACTGAATATAAAAAATATCTGTGAAAAGCTGCCAGTATTAATTACTAAAATACCATAGTAAACAAACAAATTTTATTAATTTTTTTGGCTATATATTTCACATATAGTTCTCACAGGTTTAATTATTAGCGCTGTATTATTTTGTTTTTTAATTGTCCAATGTAGCATACAAACGGTCGGATTTTACGCCAACAACCTGTCATCGCACATTTCCTGTCGGAAAAACCGATCGTGTGTACAAGGCTTTGGAATTAAGACGGGGCATTTGCCACTGGCTGTCAAATCTCTCCATCAATTGCCCTGCTGGTTCTCTTGTATTGATGCTGCTTTTTTTTTTTTGTGTGTGTCATTGCTAACTACAAGGGACAGAACCATTCTGCAGCCTAATAAACAGTCAATAATCTTCATTAATTTAGTCTCTTTCTTCATGACCCTCTGGCTCTCCCTGTACATCTCTGATTGTTTTCCCTGTATGCTCCTTCCTTTACCATGTAATGATCAGGACACACATCAATGCACACTGTGAGATCTAGGAGTTTTTTTTCATAATGAAATGAGCATTTGATGTGCTGTAAACCATAACTACATAATTAGAAAACCGCTTTTAGCAATCCCCCCCAATCTGGTTTCTGATTGCACATTTTTAAGATGAAGACAGAAATTGTATTACAATTGTGAACAAATAAATAAATAAATAAATAAAAAAATAGTTTTGTATTTCAGTCCATCCTAATGCATTTAGGTTGTATGCACTGTATTCTACAGAATAGGGACGGGATAATTTTACCATCTGGCTTTTAAAAAGAATTTTGTTGTAAATACTGGAAAAGCATTTGCAGTTTGTTTGCAGCGTGAAATATGACGAGCATTCCTAAAGCATTGTAAAAGAGGGCATTTTACTTTAATATAAACCAGAGGGAGCATGTCATCATTACTAATAGAATTTTTTTTTAAATTTATTTTTTTTTACATTTAAAAGACGCAGTTAACAAATGACCTTTTTTTATTAAGAATGTATGATGCAGAAGATTTTGTCACTTAAATCCAAACACACCCTCTGGACACCCTTTTTAATTTACCGATGTTAGATAGGTGACTGCTTCTAGCGATCCTGCTTTGTCGTCCATTGGCGTGATCATTCAAAGGCTGCCAGTTTGTCTCTCTGGATTTACTCGCTCTGTAGCTGAGTCAGCGAGATGTCGCTCCTGTCGCTGGCCATCAAGATTTAGCAAGGTCAGGGTGATATGTGGCTACAGAGGGAGCGATTTCATCAGGACAGACAAGCAGCCTCCTTTGCAACCCAGTTTCTGGCGATTTTTTTTTTTCTCCAATCGCCTGCCTGACATCCAATCTTAAAGCGGGGGTTCACCCGAAAAAATTTTTTTTACATTAGATTGAGGCTAATTGTGGGAAGCACAATCGGGTGTTTTTTCTTAAATCAATGCAGTACTTACCGTTTTAGAGAGAGATGTTCTCCGCCGCTTCCGGGTATGGTCTTCGGGACTGGGCGTTCCTATTTGATTGACAGCTTTCCGACCGTCGCATGCAGCGCGTCACGGGTTGCCGAAAGAAGCCGAACGTCGGTGCGGCTCTATACGGCGCCTGCGCACCGACGTTCGGCTACTTTCGGCAACTTGTGACGCGCTGTATGCGACGGTCGGAAGGCTGTCAATCAAATAGGAACGCCCAGTCCCGCAGACCATACCCGGAAGCGGCGGAGAACATCTATCTCTAAAACGGTAAGTACTGCATTGATTTTAAAAAAAACACCCGATTGTGCTTCCCGTAATTATCCTCAATCTAATGTTAAAAAATTGTTTTTCGGGGTGAACCCCCGCTTTAAAGTAAAGGCAAAACTTTTTTTTAGTTTTGGATAAAGTGCAGAGGGATTAGAACGCTTGTGATATTTATTGCTGTGTGTGTGTGCCCCCTTTAGAAATTCACCCTCTCTAGTAGTCCTGTTTAGCATTATCATCCAAAATGAAAGTTAAAGAAAATCGCACATTTTCAGTTGTCCCCAGAAAAGCTATAGAGGGGAAATAAGGACACTAGTTCTGGGGACCTTGGAGTCCACAAGGAATTCCTTTTAACCACTTTTGGACCGCCCACTGTATATATTCGTCATTGCTTTGACGTTATATACCATGGTTCTGTCAGCAGATAGCAGCCATAACCCAGGTATATTTTTACACAGTGGGCGATCCTTTTTCAGATAAAAGTGATTTTGACAGCAGATTCGCTGCGGACCACTTTTATGGGTGGTGGGAGAGGTGTGACCCCCCCTCATGCCGCTTCGTGGTAGTTTCCCTGCTTACCGGAGACGTCGGTAGCAGCGAAAATGATCCGATGTGCTGGAAGGCTGGGCAGGAAGTTGAGTGAGGGCAAGATGGCCTCCGCTCGACTCTATGCCCTTGGGTGACCAGAGCAACGTCAAACGTCACTTCCGGCCTTAAAGGGCCCATTTTTTTATTTTGTGGAAGAGTAAAATTACTTTTTTATTTTTTTAAATACTTTTAAGTGTAAATGTGAGATCTGAGGTCTTTTATGGCTCTTCTGCTGTGCTAATGCGTTAAAAGAGTAGTATGGGCAAAACTTTTTTTGGCTGTACTAATTGTAACAGGATGACCCGTGACACCCAGAGACTTTTGAGGGATGGGGGATACTCCTGTGCCAGCAGCCCTAAGAACTCTTGTATTACATGAGATGGGATATTAATAATAGTCCATATGGCAGGATCTTGAGAGATTGCAAGTTGTTGGTTAATTGTGACCCAACCAGTCAATAGTGACTCATCTCTCTGTGAAGACTGTTAACATGTTAAATAACGCTGGCTCTTGAAAGGCCTTTAATTGTGTGATAACACTATCTAAAGCCTATTGATGCTCAGAGGTGTGAATAGGTGTCAAGCTGTATGCGGAGACGGAACGTCTGCCTAGGGAACTCAGTGTGTGATGGTGTTTTGTTTGTTATGCTGTTAATGAAGGAATGTTCAGTAATTAGCCTTGGTGTGTGATTAGGGGGGTGGAGATCTCATTGTCCCTTTGAATACTGTCACATGATTGTAACTGCATAAAAAGCTGAGAAGAAACCATTAAAGTGTCATTACATTTAGAACAAGTACAGAGCTGTGTCTCGTCTTGATTCTGGGGAATTGATATGGATCAGGTCCTGTTGGCTGGAGTGTCGATAAGCTGTCGTGGATGGGATGGAAGGTCGTAAACAGTGGTGACCGTTACACTAATCTTTTGGTTTAAAGCAGTACACTTACTTTTGTTCCGTTATGACCCAGAATTAGCCCACAATGGGCTAAAGCCCACAATCGGCTGATGTCGCAGAGCCACTCCAAGTTCCTGGAAGGACCGGGACTGTAGTGTCGGGATCCACCTGATTGATAATAGCTTCTGCCCTCTCTCCAGCCCCGGTGGAGTGAGCACTGACGGGGCAGAGCACTGAGCACTGAAGGGGCAGAGCGGAGAGCAGTGACTGACAGTCACCACTCTGAGAAGACCAAGAACTGAGCAGTCATGTGATTGCTCAGTTCTCGGTTTTAGAGCAGCATTAGACTGATGTTGCAGCATGGAGTTTGAGTGTGCATGTTTTTTTTATATATACCAAACTTCTACTTTAAGACTGTTGTCTAAATATCACCAGAACAATAATTACACATATACTGTATATGAACATATAACATGTCGGTTGTATAGATCCTTCTATAATGCTGATTTAAAATGGTCACACATGTTGTATACCAGACAACAGAAAATGAAAACTTCCGCTCTAGGTTGGTGATGAGAGACCGGTGCACAGGCGAGCTGGGGAAGGGACTCCTACGGGTGCACGCCTCGGCTCGCCGGCAGTGTACAAGTGCAAGGAAGAAATTGATGTCTGAACACCAAGTACCTTTTATTCTTAAATCATTAAAGCATTAAAAAACACCACATGATGGTAGCCAAACGATAGCAGGTAGACATGTTTCCCACAGTAACTCTGTGCTTACTTGTATAGCACTCCAGTATCTTAAAACAATGGGACCAGCCTAAAGAGCCAGACATAATATGCTCAGCAGAATGCTTCAAATTTGGGGTTTCAGTAGCACTCTTTAAGCCATATGAACATTCTTCCACGCCCCTTTAGGTCCCTTTTATGCATTTCTAGAAGCACTGTAGAATGCTACACACATTGCCACGGGTTTGTTTTAGCAGGAAATACTCATTGCTAGATTCTGACCATGATTCTGGAGATACAGAGATGAATCTAAAGTAAAATGTCACGGTCAACTTTGACAAGTTTTTACAAACATGCCGGTGCCATTTATCTTTCAATGTAAAGAAAATGTACTGCTTACATCTGCTGGATTCACAATATATTTTCAAGGACTATTTTTTTTTCTTTTGTAGACAATAAAGACTCATTTTTATTTCTATTTTATATTCTGTGCCATACTATATATCCTTTCTTACTTTGAACATTCTAAATTGCAAATATACCAGGCATAACATCCTCAACATTCTAGACTAGAGGCAGCCACAAAAGCCTGGAAACACAAATATATATTTTATTCTCCTCCCTTATCCAGTTAATAACATCTGTCTGCAGTTGCATACATCTAACCATTTCAAGATCATTAGGGTCCTTTCACACGTGCGGACCGTTTTTTTGATCAGTTTTTTATCATCAGTTGATCCGTTTTTTCATCCGTTTTTCATCAGTTGTCATCCGTTTTTCATCAGTTGTCATCCGTTTTTCATCAGTTGTCATCCGTTTTTCATCAGTTGTCATCCGTTTTTCATCAGTTGTCATCCGTTTTTCATCAGTTGTCATCCGTTTTTCATCCGTTTTTCATCCGTTTTTTTTGTTAGAACTTTATTTTTATTACATATTTTGATGAAAAACGGATGTTAGTGGATCGGATGTTAAACGGATCGTCCGCTAACATCCGTTTTTCGTCCGTTCCGTTTTTTTGACGGAAGAAAAATAGGGTTTTCTTCCGTTCAAAAAAACGAAGCTTAACGGAGACGGATGTTAGCGATTGCTCATCCGCTAACGTACGCTATCCCATTGGAAAGCATTGCTGTCTGTAAACGGACGTATGAAAAAACGGACGAACGGTCCGCACGTGTGAAAGGACCCTATAGTATAGATCCGAAGAAGGTGAAACCATATGACGTGTCATACTGATGGGGTTATCTTGTATCCATGCTGAGTTTCATAGCAACACATTAAAGTGGAACTTTACCCATAACAACTTGATTAGCAAGGAATTTACATTCCACATTAATAATCATGCTACCAAAATTGGTGTGTGCTGTAAATTTGGCTCAAGCATTGCTCCTGTTTCTTCTTGCTGGAGGCTGCCATTTTGGTGAAGACCAGAGCCCCTGAAAAGCAGTAAACCCTTAGACTGTTAGCAGATCAGCTTCTACCAATTTGACATAGTTGCGCCCCCTGCAGACATCAGCATGACGAAACACCACATCAGGGCAGACTGGAAGGAAGTGACATCATCTCGCTGACATGTACTGTGATGAGAGATGCCTCTGAATGTGTAGCAAGGCTTGCGCTGTGGATTGTTAATTGCAGTCAGAGCTGCTATCGTATATGCATAAGCGCCTTGTTCCTGGTTCAAGCTTGTGTTCCTTTTAATGTGAGTGAGCATTCATATGATTCTAGGTTTTTTTCTTTCTTTTGCTATATCTGAACCTGTGGGAAGATTGCTGGTGGAAGAAAGTGAGCTACTTGGCCCCCCTTCCCTTACAAAGGGGAAAAGTGCTGTATCATCCATAGGAGTTTATTTGCTAAAGCAGAAGAGTGAAAAATCAGGTTCAATTCTGCAAAGGAACCAATCAGCTTCTAGCCTCGGCTTGTTCAATTAACCCCTTCCCAACCAGCCGCCACAGTTTTATTCTGTGGCAGGTTGGCTCCCCTGGGCGAGCTGTCGTAGCTGTATGTCGGCTCTTTAAGATGCTGTAGCAGGTGCGCGTGCCCAAAGCGGTCCCCCCCCGGAGCTGATGCGCGATGACCATCAGGCGGGCGCCATCGCTCGTGAGAGAGCGAGAACCGGGATCTGTCTGTGTAAACACGAAAATCCCGGTTCTGTCAATATGATGGACACTTTATGGGCATTGTTGCAATTTTTGAGCACATACTAAGGATTAATAGCATATTTGTTGAGATATAATATAATAATTTGTCTATATAGGTTGCATCTTATCACCATTATTGGTTCACTTGGTGCAGCTATAGTTGTATGATTAATACATTTGACACAGTGCCTAAAAACAGAGCGCAACTGAGCGTGTGCAGAGCAGATTGAGACAGTGTACTACTGGATTTTAACCAGTATAAGCACTTGTTTTTTTATATTTTACCTGCAAAATGTTCCAGTATAAAGTGATCTAGCGGGACTTAATGTTCTGACTAAAATTCCACTTTAAGCAACCCTATGTAACACTGGTAAAGTTGTATAGTTGTCTCTAAGTATACCTCATCTGACTGACATCACTGGCATTGGTATTAAAGCCCAACTCCAGGAAAATCTAAAATTGTCCCTTTCAGAGGGACTACACCCATACTGCAAGGGTCAGCAGCTCATTTTGTTTAGGGGAGAGGAGCAACACTGGCCCTTCCCATTCCAGTGATGTGGTGGTTAAATCCCTTGTTGACCATTATCCTCTTCTCCCCAGATATTTCTGGTGGCTTGGTTTTTGGCCTCTTGATTGGCTGGTTGAAAGATGACTTTATCCTGAGTATGTGCATGGGCGTCCATCATTCCAGCGCAGTTGGAGTGTGCCGGGAATGCATTCTGAGCTGCACATGCCCAGCTTACAGTAGTGTGCAATCATTAAAAGACTGCCAGCAATGCGGTAAATGTTTGTTATTGCAGAAGAGACTTAGGATGTCTCTTCTGCAATAAAGAGCTGCCTGCTTGCAGTTTTTCATGAATTCTGTTTAGTCCCACTTTAAGTTACTATGGGATGTTTACTTCACCAGAAATCAATCATAAAAGTTAGGGCTCATTTACACTTGCTTCGGCTTCAACACACGTTAACGGATAGTTTACACTTACTTCAAAACAAGGCCTCTTGTTAAAGCTTGAACGCCAGTCAAGGCCTCTGTCACTAAATAAAATCGTTGGCTTACAGTCCTGTTTACACCTTGCTTTTACTTCAAAAATTATACCCCCATGTAGAAAGTTGTGCTTCAGAGCGTCTTCAAAGCCCCCATAGATGTCTATGGCAAAACTCGCATAAGCCTCACCAAAGCCTCATCGAAGACCCACCAAAGCTCCACCAAAGCCTCATCAAAGCCCCACCAAAGCCTCATCGAAGCAAAAGCAAGGTGTAAACAGGACTGTAAGCAAGCCATTTTATTTGGTGGCAGGAGCTTTGACTGGCGTTCAGAGAGCTTTAATAAAACAAAGCCATGTTTTGAATGACGTGTAAACTAGCCCTTAGGCACTTGTTCTAGTTTATTTTGGCTATCTGGCTATAGAATCTGGCCTTTAATAGTAGCACAGATTACGCTGTATATGATGCAGCTTCCTTGTGCATCGCAGTCTTTATTTGACTGGTTAACATTTGTATTAAATGTTTTCCAGTGTTCTCTGTTTTGTCCTTGTCCTGTCTTAACTTTCTTGTTGGCACAAGACTAGCCGATGGAGCCTGGTCACAGCACAGTGTGTTACTACTAAATCTCCTGGCTCCCGACTAGACCGACAGCTGCAGCTTTCAAGTGCTTTTTCAAAGAATCCTGAAATATTACATGCCATACTTTAGGTTGACAGAGTCGATGAACTTTGTTGTGGTCTCCTTAATGTCTGTGGCCAGATTTAGAAGAGCCACCTCAGCTTGAACACATTTGATTTGTGTTATGTTTTATGAGTTTGATACAGACTATTTTTACATTACGATGGTAGGTATTTAATACAGCATGATAAAGTTCTGGGCTAGAGATTTATATCCCAAGAAAACTAGATGTATCATATATTTCCATCAGTACATAATGTTTTATGTCATTGTCACTTTTGACTACTTTGGAAAATGTGTAAGTGCACATAAGAGATTAACCAGTATATATCCAGATTTCGGAAACTCTCTAAGAATGAGTTATTAGAAATGTAGTTTGTTATTACTATGTACAGTGAGAAAAATAATTATTTGATCCCTTGCAGATTCTGCAAGTTTGCCCACTTACAAAGAAGTGAAGGGTCTATCATTTTTCATCTTGGATATATCGTAAATGATAGACAACCAACAATCCAGAAAAAAACACAGGATACAAATGTTATAAACTGAGTTGCAGTTTAGTAAGTAAAATAAGTATTTCATCCCCAAGCAAAACATGACTAAGTACCTGGTGGAGAAACCCATGTTGGCAAGCACAGAGGTCAGACGGTGACCAAGTTTTCACACATCTCAGGAGGGATTTTGGTCCACTCTTCTATACAGATCTTCTCTAAGGCCCCTTTCACATTGAGGCGTTTTTCATGCGGTACAGCGCTAAAAATAGCGCTGCTATACCGCATGAAAAAATCATGCCCTGCAGGCTTCAATGTGAAAGCCCGAAGGCTTTCACAATGAAGCGGTGTGGTAGCAGGACCGCTCCAAAAGTCCTGCTAGCCGCATCTTTGTAGCGGTATAGGAGCGGGGTGTTTACCGCTCCTATACTGCGCCTTCCCATTGAAATCAATGGGAAACCGCGGTATTGACCCTTTTTCGGCCACTAGCGGGGGTTAATACCGCACCGCTAGCGCCCGAATATCGCGGTAAATACGACGGTATAGCGGCGCTAAAAATAGCGCGGCTATACCGTCACCGCACCTCCACTGCCCAATGTGAAAGCAGCCTAAATCCTTAAGACGTCGTACACACGACCGTGGAACTCGTCGTAAATGAAACCTTGTTTTCCTTGTTAGGCCTTTTCGAGAACCTTGACAAGCTTTCTTTGCGTACACACTGTCAAGACAAAATCTCGTCGTTCTCAAACGCGGCGACGTAAAACACGTACGACAGCACTATAAAGGGGAAGCTTGATTCCACTGGCGCCACCCTTCTTAGCATGTGCGGGTTTCTAAGCGTACACACGAACATGTTTCTCGTTGAAAACCAGCCCGACGAGGAACACAACGAGGAAATTGAGACTTCCGACGAGGAAAAAGAGAACTTTATTCTCTTTTTTTTCTCATCGAGTTCCACGACAGTTTTCTCGATGAAAAACATACACACGATCGTTTTCCTTGGCAAAAAAGCTCTGCCACCAAGTTTCTTGATGGATTCTGTCGAGGAAAACGGTCGTGTGTACGAGGCCTAAGGTTTTTTGCCTGTTGCTTGGCAACTCAAAGTTTCAGCTCCCTCCATAAATTGTCTATAGGATTAAGGTCTGGAGACTGGCTAGGCCACTCCATGGCCTTAATGTGCTTCTACTTGAGCCCCTCCTTTGTTGCCTTGGTTGATATTATGTGTCTATCATTTAAAATACACCTATGATAAAAATTATAGACTCTTCATTTCTTTGTAAGTGGGCACACTTACAAAATCTGCAGGGGATCAAATAATTATTTTCCCCACTGTATATCTTGGGAAACGGATATTGTTCTCTTAAAGGGGTTGTAAAGAAATCTTATGCATTAAGGTGAAAAATCATCAGATGATGCCGCCCCCCCTCCCCCCCGAGCCCCCATTTTACACTGCTGGGCTCTGATGAAGAGGCTTTGAGCTTCGAAACGCGTCAGTGGCGGTGACCCTCTTCACTTTCTCCATGATCAGTCATGGTTCGATGTTTTCTCATTGCAGCTTATGTTGATCAAGCCTTACTGCTTACTTTTATTAAAATCTTTTAACGGTAATACACTAGGCTGGTGCGCCTTTGTTTTCTCTTCTCTTGTTTGCCCCCGTTTTAATTACCTGACCCTTCGAAAGTCCCGTGCTCGCCCCCGTCATCCTCCTTGAGTCGAAGCCCGGCCGTTGATTGGCTGCAGTGGATGGATTGAAAGCAGCGCAGCCATTGGCTGGCGCTGCTGTCAATCACATCCAATGACGGGGGGCGGGGCCAAGTGATACAGCGGCGGCTATGGCCGCTACTGTATCACGGGAGCGCACCCGTAACAGCTACACACCATGCGAGCTCACTCGCATGTCTGTGTGTACTTGCTGCGGGGAGGAGCCACGACAGCTGCCAAAGGGACCCCAGAAGACATACGGTCCGTGTTCATCCGATCCCCCCCATAGGGGAGAGCGGAGGAAAGACAGGGCGGTCCCTGCACAGTGTGCGGGGACCGCCCTGTCAGCCGACGGCTCAGCAGGGATTTTACGGAGGATCCCCGCTGAGCTTTACGGACACACGGAGGCGGATCATTACTGATCCGCCCCATGTGAAAGGGCCCTAATTGTAAGCTCTTCTGAGACAGGGGCTGATTTGAATAGTTGTGTATTCTGTAATATATGTATAATGTAATGTCGTTTCTAGATGAATTTGTGAAATGATAAATACTAGTCATTTGATTTGGTTTGGTATACGGATAACCAATGATTACTCTGTCATTTAATATATCTTTATCCTTGTTTAACTTTCTTTATTGATTTATCTATTTTCTTGCAGTCAGTGATAGATGTTTTACCTTTTCTCACTACATTTACATCTCACTTTAAGGCCGGGTTCACACCTATGCGAATTGGTTGCGGCTTAAACCGCATCAAATTTGCATAACATTATAAAATACATTGATTTCAATGAGGCTGGTTCACATATGTGCTATGCATTCGCACTGCGCTTTGCCGAAAAAATGTGTGCGTTTTCTAGTCATTGCGGTGCGGCTCAGGTGCGAATTTAGGTCCATTATCTTCTATGGTAACGCATCTAATTCGCAGATGTGTTCATTTCTCTTCAAGATTTCTCTTTCAGCTCAATACACTTCCCCCCTCCCCCTCCCCTCTCCCAGGTCTGCAAATTCGCATCTAAAACTGAGCTGATCTGCTGAACAGTTCTCTTATCTCTCTGCAGAGATAAGAGAGCTGAAATTCGCACCGCACAAGTGTGAATCCAGCCTAATAGTTGGTACAGAGTTTCATTGAAGATAATACATTTTAGTAAATACTGAACAGTTTTGAATAGTTTCTTTTGATATGTTTTTGAGAACGGCAGATGTGTATGTACTTAAAGTGGAGGTTCACCCTATAAAAAATGTCTAACACTGCATCCAGCCCAGTTGTGCATATAAAATGACACTGACCTTTTTTCTTTTCCGTAGATAGCGTTTAGCCGTGGAATTCACCGCTGCTTCCGGGTAGGGAATCCCGCGGGAGTGGGCGTTCCTATTGACATGCCAATTGATTGACATGCTAAACGACGGCGCACACAGCGCGTCACGACTTCCCGAAGGAAGGTCGGCTCGGCTCTATTTGGCGCCGGTGCGCAGGTGCCGAATAGAGCCGAGCCGACCCGAGTGCCCACTCCCGCGGGATTCCCTACCCGGAAGCCGCGGTGAATTCCACGGCTAAACGCCATCTACGGGGAAAAAAAAGGTCAGTGTCATTTTATATGCACAACTGGGCTGGATGCAATGTTAGAATTTTTTTTATAGGTTGAACCTCCACTTTAAAATAAAATATAAACAAAAACTGGTAGTGTGATGTTTTTAAACATCCCTGTGTTGGATGAAATGGACAACAAATTAAAATCGCGTTCTAACTTGGCAAATGTATTTATTTGATACCTTTTAAAGGCCGATTGCAGTTTTAAAAATTGGACCAGTGAAGTCAGGCTGCCTCAAAACTCTAGTTGCAAAGAGCTGACTGTCAAAACTGTCCCAGAAGAAAAGTCCAGTGCCTTTCTGGAGGCACCATCTAAAGACCACTGCACACTTTGTGAGCATGCTTCCCTACTTTAACCACCGGGAATACAAATTCTCCACTACAGCTCTATATACAACTGGCAATGTAAGCTTTCCTAATTGAAGCACTGTAGTGGTGACTTAGTGCATGCATGTCGGCCCACTTTACAGGGACCACTGTTCTCATACAAATGGTAGCAGTCTTTAGATGCATCCTTCAGGCAAGCAAGAGCGTTTTCTGCTGGGACAGAAACAAAAATCTACAGTAAGCTATTCGCCACTTGGTGTTTTGAGGTAGCCAAACTTTATTGGTTTATTCATTTGTCAACTACAGTTGGGCTTTAAAAGGATCACACTCCAATGTAAATATGGTGTTTGTCATTGTTGACCCATTTTTGAAGGTGCATGCTCCGGTGCAGCTATTCTTATCTTTGCTGTGTATTGAGTCACTGACCCAAAACAAGCATGCCAAAATTCAGTCTTAGGACAACAGGTATGTGCATGGTTGTTTTGGGGTCAGTCTGACCTGATAGGGGGCAAAGAAAAAACTGCATTTAATTTGCACTTTCAGAAATATGTTTTAATTGCAGTTGTTAAATTTCTGTTTCAACAGATTCCTATTATATGGGTCACATGTTTAGGGCCGGGTGAATTTCCAAGGGGCCCAAATACTTCATTCTTGTCAGATGTCAGATCAAGGTATAGGGAGGAAGGCAACTACCTACCATAGGGCCCCAATATCCTTTAATCTGACCTAGGCTCTTTTGGACATAAATAGTAATACCACTTAATACTGTTCCTAAAAGCAGACCCAAAAGTATCTAAGAATTCATATATATATATATATTTTTTTTATTCATAGGATGCCAGCAAGCAGAAACGAGAAAGAAAGAAGACGGTATCATTTAGTAGCATGCCAGCCGAGAAGAAGATCAGCAGCGCAAGTGACTGTATCAATGCAATGGTCGAAGGATCTGAACTGAAAAAAGTCCGGTCCAACTCTAGAATCTACCACAGGTACTTCCTTTTGGATGCAGACATGCAGTCCTTGAGGTGGGAGCCTTCAAAGAAAGACTGTGAAAAAGCAAAAATTGACATTAAATCTGTAAAAGAAGTCAGAACTGGAAAAAATACCGATATTTTTCGTAGCAATGGAATTTATGACCAGATTTCAGAAGACTGTGCTTTCTCTATAATATATGGGGAAAATTATGAGTCCTTAGATCTTGTTGCAAACTCTGCTGACATTGCCAATATTTGGGTAACCGGTTTACGTTATTTAATCTCATATGGAAAGCATACACTTGACATGATTGAAAGTTTCCAGGACAACATGCGAATGTCTTGGCTTACACAAATGTTCAGGGAAATTGATGAGGAGAATATGGGCCATATACCAATTTGTAAAGCGGTGCACTTTATTAAAAAGTTAAACCCAGGTCTTAAAAATAGTAAAATTGAGTTAAAATTTAAGGAATTACAGAAATCCAAGGAAAAAACAAATAGTGATGTGACGCAAGATGAATTTATTGAAGTTTTCCATGAACTGTGCACAAGGCCGGAGATTTACTTTTTACTGGTTCAGTTTTCAAGCAATAAGGAGTACTTGGACACCAAGGATCTCATGATGTTTTTGGAGGCTGAGCAAGGTGTGGCACAAGTAACAGAGGAAATTAGTCTTGACATTATAAAAAAATATGAACCATCTAAAGGCAAGGAGAAAGGATGCCTTTCTTTGGATGGATTTACAAATTACCTTATTTCTGCAGATTGTAGTATTTTTGAACCAGAACACAAAAAAGTGTGCCAGGACATGACCCAACCTTTGTCCCATTACTATATAAATTCATCACATAATACTTACTTAATAGAAGATCAATTTAGAGGTCCATCTGATATTTCTGGTTATGTTCGTGCTCTGAAAATGGGATGCAGAAGTGTTGAACTGGATGTTTGGGATGGCCCAGATAATGAGCCATTTATCTATACGGGACATAACATGACAACACAGGTTGTCTTCCGCAGTGTGATTGACGTCATTAATAAATATGCCTTCCAGGTATCGGAGTTCCCATTGATTCTTTGTATAGAAAACCATTGTTCTATTAAGCAACAGAAAGTTATGGTTCAACATATGAAAAAAATCTTGGGAGATAAACTTTATACCACTCCTCCTAATGCTGAGAATTCCTATCTTCCATCTCCAGACCAGTTAAAAGGAAAAGTACTAATCAAGGCCAAAAAACTTCCCCCTGATTGCTCAGGGTTTGAGGGGGATGTCACAGATGAGGATGAGGGTATTGAGATGTCTCAGAGGATGAGCAAAGAAGGGGAAGATAACCAAACCATTGTCCCTGTTAAGCGAATTCAGCTTTGTAAAGATCTTTCAGACCTTGTAAGTCTTTGTAAATCTGTACAGTTCGTGGATTTCCAGTCATCTTTCCAAAACCAAAAGTACTGGGAAGTTTGCTCCTTCAATGAAGTTGCTGCTGGCAAATATGCAAATGAAAACGCTGGTGATTTTGTTAACTTTAACAAAAAGTTCCTTTCTCGGATTTTCCCAAGTCCAATGAGGATTGACTCCAGCAACATGAACCCTCAAGATTTTTGGAAATGTGGTTGCCAAATAGTTGCAATGAATTTCCAGACTCCTGGACTAATGATGGATTTAAACATTGGCTGGTTCCGCCAGAATGGAAACTGTGGCTTTGTTCTACGACCTGCCATTATGCGCGAGGAAATATCTTTCTTTAGTGCGAATACTAAAGATTCTGTGCCTGGAGTTTCTCCTCAACTTCTTCACATTAAAATTATCAGTGGGCAACATTTTCCAAAGCCTAAAGGGTCAGGAGCCAAAGGAGATGTTGTGGATCCTTATGTGTATGTTGAGATACATGGAATACCTGCTGACTGTGCCGAGCAGAGGACAAAAACAGTCCATCAAAATGGAGACAATCCAATCTTCGATGAAAGCTTTGAATTTCAAGTTAACCTTCCTGAGCTGACAATGGTGCGATTTGTGGTGCTAGATGATGATTATATTGGAGATGAGTTTATTGGACAGTACACTATCCCATTTGAATGTCTCCAACCTGGCTACAGGCATGTTCCTTTACAATCCTTGACTGGAGATGTTTTGCTGCATACATCATTGTTTGTCCATGTAGCAATTACAAACCGTAGAGGTGGCGGAAAGCCTCATAAACGGGGTCTCTCTGTTAGGAAGGCTAAAAAATCAAGGGATTATGCATCTATGAGGACCTTGCTTATAAAGACTATTGATGACGTTTTCAAGAATGCAATTCAGCCTATAAGAGAAGCTACAGATCTACGAGAAAACATGCAGGTAAGAGCATCTGTAAGATTTGTTCTCTACATTCTATGCAGTGAGTGATACCATTTGTAGACTTGGGCTTAACGCTTGGAAAAAGTAAAAGCTTCAATTCAGAAACGAAAACTGGCCTTTGTACTAAGCAATTTTGATATGTAAATCCACTGATTTATATGATTTTTTTATATAACTGGGTAGTCAGTAGATTAATAGATAGAATGAACACTTTTCAGGGATGAGAAGTGACAGAGAAATGTTACAACATGTTATTTATATAGAAAAATGGTGTTCAGAAGAGTTCCTATAGCCAAGACCAGAACTCGTGTACATTGTGATCAAGAAGAGCAACGTTTTTTGAATGTTCCCTTTTAGGCGATAACGTATATTGTGAGCATGTTAAGGCTTTCAAATGAATGTAAAGTCTATGTTTTGTGAATCGGTTGCAGAGTTTCTTACCTGAAGATCCTGCCAGTAACCACACTTTTAGTGGCAGGCTGACAAGGCTAGTAGCCCTTGTCACATTTGGAAGCAATGTTGTCAGCCGACCAGTAAAAGTCCTTCAGTCTTTCATTGAGCTGCCTATCTAATAGACCAGATAGGCAGCACAGGACCAACTGGAAGGAGTGAGCAGGGCAAGCTGACGCCCCTGCCGGTAATTGCAAGGAAGTGGCAAAGCGCTGTCAGGCTACAAAAGGAAGTGTTACTGGCAGGATCTCGGGTAAGAAACTTTTCAACAGATTCACGTGAAGATTTGCCTAAAGTAGAAGGAAAGGTCAAAGTGACCAAGATTTAAAATGTTGCCTCCCCCCCTTTCCCTCACGTGACTTTACTTCAGAGCGGTCACATGATCTCGACTCCAGTTCTCTATATGAGCTCAACAACGCAGCTGAATTACACAGAGCCGTGACACCTCCCACCAGCTTCCATTGCTCCCCTGTTGTCGGTGAGGATTGAAGTCTCCCCCCCCCCCCCCCCCCCCCCCCCCAGTTGCAGCAGCCACTCATTGACACATGGGAGCTGAAGCTGTATGGTCACATGATCGCTCCGTAGAAGATAAAAAAAAGTATATACATTGGGAATTTTTACAAACCGTAAGCAGTGTTTATAAGCAGAGAGGAGGCAGTGGTTTATGGTCATTTTAGCCTTTTCTTCTACTGGACTTTAACCGCTTCAATACTGGGCACTTTCACCCGCTTCCTACCCAGGCCAATTTTCAGCTTTCATCGCTGTCGCACTTTGAATGACAATTGCGCTGCCATGCAACGCTGTACTTTTTTTAGACGGAAGACCGCTTTCTTTTGGTGGTATTTAATCACCACTGGTTATTTTATTTTTTGTTAAAAAAAAAAACTGAAATTTTAGAAATTATTTTTTAGTTTCTGTCAGTAAATTGTGTAAATAAGTAACTTTTTCTCCTTTGCTGATGTGCGCTGATGAGGCACTGATAGGCTGCACTGATGAGAAGGGCACTGATTAGGTGGCACTGATGATGAGGCGCTAATATGCGGCACTGGACACTAATAGGTGGCACTCATGGGCAATGATAGACGGTATGGATAGATGGCACTGGTGAGCAGGCACTGAAAAGCAGAAATGACTGGCATCATTGATGGGCACTGCTGTGGGGCTACATTGATAATCGGGGCACTGATGATCAGTGCCCTGATTACCTGTACAGTCTCTGCTGCAAGTAGATGCCGCTGATCATCCCTCCTCGCCTCACACTCTGTCAGTGTGAGGCGAGGAGAGCTGAAAAACTGCATTTCCACATTTACATATGATCGGTTGTGATTTGACACAGCCAATCACCTGGTTAAAGAGCCGCGTCTTTGGCTTTTTTACCCAGATCGGAGCCACGTTGTGTCCCAGGAACAGGGCGCAACAGCGGTGACACTGGGCGCTGTCATATGACGGCGCCCCAGAACGAGAGGGGATCCCGGCCGTTGTCATTTTACTATATGGTGGGTGGGAGGTAGTTAAGAAAACCGTAAACGGTAAGACATGATGCCAAGCATTTGAAAAATAGATGTTGGGTTCACATACACTTTTTAATTGGACATAAAATACAATGCAATAGCAAAACGGTAACTTTTGTTATAAAAACTATTCTCACTTGGAATCATAGCTATGCAAGTCTGAGGCCCCGTACACACGGCCGAGGAACTCGACGTGCCAAACACATCGAGTTCCTCGGCGTGTTCAGTCCTGGAGCCGCCGAGGAGCTCGACGGGCCGAGTTCTCCCATAGAACAACGAGGAAATAGAGAACATGTTCTCTATTTCCTCGCCGAGGTTCTCGTCGGCTTCCTCGGCCGAAAGTGTACACACGGCCGGGTTTCTCGGCAGAATTCAGCTCTGAACCGAGTTTCTGGCTGAATTCTGCCGAGAAACTCGGTCGTGTGTACGGGGCCTGAAGCAGTAATATTGAACTCTTTTAGTGCAATAACGGCTTAATTTCCCTTTTATGCAAGCTGGTATGATATAGTGGTGGGGGAGAGCCAATACACAACTAGTGTCCCCATTGGAAGATTTCCCCTCCTATTATTTTTCAGGGGGGTGTCCCCATTGGAAGATTTCCCCTCCTATTATTTTTCAGGGGACAATCCAAAATGTGGGCTTTTCTTTTACTTTCCCTTTCACTGATAGTAAACAGGACAAATGGAGAGGTTGAATCTCCGTAATGGGGGCACAGACATCAATACAAACCTGACAGGTGTTCTAATCCAAATAAATAATTATAGTACAAATAAATAATCTTATATGAAAGTCTAAACCTTTCCCAAATCGGTTAGAAAGGGATGCACAGGCTTCAATAGGTAAAAAATAAACTTCCTTTACCTTGATCAAAACAAATCCTCTTTCATTTGTGTCTCTCACGTTCCCCCTCTGAGGCGTTGCAGCGGTCAGTGGGGAGGGTTTCTACCAAAAACATGGTGCTGCCAATCTGGAAAGCACCATGGACTAGATGTGATGAAGTGCTGACTAAATAAGCAGTAACAATGCTGCATCATTTTTTCATCTCACTGTAGTGCAAGCAAGGCAATGCCTAAATCAGGGCTTGACAAATTTTCTTTGAATCTAGGATAAAGCTAAAAAAAAGTTAGGATCCATGTTAACCACCTCAATACAGGGCACTTAAACCCCCTTCCTGCCCAAGTCATTTTTCAGCTTTGAGCGCTGTCTCACTTTGATTGACAATTGCGCGGTCATGCAACACTGTACCCAAATGAAATGTATGTTTTTTCCCCCACAAATAGAGCTCCTATTCTAGAACGGTGCCATATGACGTCGTCCCACTCTAGCCACACTTGCGCGCACGCGGGGCTGCGCAGTGTGGCAATCGGTGGTGCGCGATGTCACACCACGATCTCGATAAAGCGCCGATGATGAGGCTCTTTACCCATCTGATGAGCTGTATCCAATTACTGCTGATCACATGTGAACAAGGAAATTACAGTTATCGGCGTTCCTTTCCTCACACTGACATGGTGTGAGGAGAGGAGAGACGATTTAGCGGCATTTCCTCACAGGGGAGATCTGCACAGATAATCAGGGCACCGATCACCAGTGCAGCCCCAACAGTGCCCTGCAATGATGCCCATCAGTGATGCCAGTCAGTGCCACCTCATCAGCAGAAAGGGGGTAAAAGTGGCCAGTAGGCAAGTAGTTAAGTGCTACAGAGCAATTTCTTTTTTATATTGGGATGCCATAGTTGTACTTTAAATGTTCTTTTGAAGGTCTTTTTTTTTTTCTTTTCTATTGCCATTATCTTAGCCATTATAATGCTAATAGCTGGTTCATGGTATCACAATGTTAGCACATGGCTTAATTAAATATTTAAAGATCCTGTTTTAATTCAAATGTTTGAAGTTTTGCATTGTTTGAGAGAAACCTCATTCTGCGATAGCATGTGATAGGCTGTGTGACTTGACTCATATGCTATCATTTTACTAGGTACTGTAACAGATCAAAAACTGCAATGTTATTCATGACTAACTATAAAGGACTTTATCACTAAAATTTGAAATGAAAGCATGTAAGGAATTTGGCATTGAAATTGTGTAAATTGTTGATTTATAATTTTATAGTCTTTCCACTGAGACGATTTTAATCTTTTGCTGCTGGGAAATGTAACCACTTGCTGGCAGTCACCTCAGACCCGGTTCACACTGGGGCGACTCGTCAGGCGACACAGCCGCCTGACAAGTCAGGTCCCATTGTAGTCAATAGAACCATTCTAATAGGAGCGACGCAAGTCGCTCCGACTTGGAAAAAGGTTCTTGTACGACTTCGGGGCCGACTCTATACAGAAGTCATTTTGCAAGTCGCCTTAGAAGTCGTCTTCAGGTCGCCTGGCCGAGTCGCCCCCGAAGTCGTGCCGCCCCAGTGTGAACCGTCTCTTACTGGGCTGGAGCTAGACAGGGGACCTTTAGTAGCACAATCATACGTATATTAATTAGTTGCTAGGAGTAGCAACTTGCAGCAATGAGTTGTAAATGACTGGGGCACTGTGTATCTTTCAGATTTTATTCTCCGGTCTTCTCTCGCTTAAGACAACAGATAGAGGGAGAAATGGAAAAAACATTTTTTTCATTTAAAGTACCACAGAAAAGGCAGATTGGGAATTTTACCTACTCTTCCAATGAAGCCACACCAGTGTTAAATATGTGCTTTAAAACCTGTAGGGATATAACCCTATACATTTAATGTTGGGTACACAAAAGTATTTTGTTCAAAAGTGAATAGAATGGTTTTCTGATAGCTAGTGGGGTCAAAAAGGTTAGCTTACAGTCCTGTTTACACCTTGCGATTGCTTTGGCTTTGCTTATACCCAACTTCTCTTTAGTTGTGCTTCAAAGCTTCTTCAAAGAACTCTGACAAAGTTCGCTTGAATCACCTGTGGCTTTTGAGAGGCTTTAATTCAGCTTTAGCTTTGCTTTGTTTTGGAGAAATTGCAGGCATGAGATATCCACACACATAGGGCATCTGTCAAGCTTCAACAAAGCTTCAAAAGAGCATCATGGAAGCATCCCTGACGCTTCACCAAAGCTTTTAAAACACATCATAAAAGCATGTTGAAGCAGTAGGAGCTTTAATGTGCGTTGAAGCCAAACAAAGCAAGTGTAAATGAGCCCTTAAGGGCTCTTTCACACGGAGCGGACCGTTTCCGGGTCCGCTCCGTGTGTCTCCGTCGGCTCAGCGGGGATCTCCGCTCAGCTGTCGGCGGATAGGGCGGTCCCCGCACACAGTGCAGGGACCGCCCTGTTTCTGCTCCGCTGTACCCTATGGGGAACCTGATGCAGACGGACTGTCTGTCCGTCTGCATCAGTTCCGCTCCGCCGAACGGAAGAAAAATAGGGTTTCTTCCGTTCGGAAAAGCGGATCCCGACTGACGCGGACGCTAGCGGATGCTCCATCCGCTAACGGACGCGTTCCCATAGGGATTCATTACAAGTCTGTTAACGGACTTGTAATGAGCGGACGAACGGTCCGCTAGTGTGAAAGGACCCTTAAAGCTGAGCTCCGCCGTACAAAAAATATTAAAAGCCAGCAGCTACAAATACTGCAGCTGCTGACTTTTAATATTAGGGCACTTACCTGTCCTGGAGTCCATCGACGTCTGCAGAAGAAGACAAGCAATCGCTCGTCACTCTGCTGCCACCATCTTCGGTGAGGGAACCAGGCAGTGAAGCATTGCGGCTTCACTACCTGGTTCCCTACGGCGCATGCGCAAGTCGCTCTGGGCCGTGCTCACTGGTCCCCGCTGTGTTCTGGGAGACGAGTGTTTCCCAGAACAAACGGGGGGGACGGGATCTGACGTTCTGCCCGCAGTCTACCCGCAGACTATTTTCTGCATTTGAAAATGTAGGCAACCAAAGCTTCTTTCACACTTGTGCGAATTAGGATCCGACTTGTGAGACTCCAAGTCGCAGAGCATGTGAAATGCCATGCATCTCTGAGAGCCGTTTCAATTGACACTACTAAAGTCACTTCGACTTTGAAGCGACTTCAATGCCAGAGAGTGTAAAAGTCTGATCAAAGTCACTTCAAAGTCATATCAAAGTCGGACTACAAAGTTGCACTGAAAATCGTGTAACTTTGGAGTCGGCTAGCGTGAAAGGAGCCTAAAACTTGTTTTAATGCAAATTTGTTAAAAAGATGTAATTTTGACTAGTAAGTGAACTGGGATTTGGCTGACTAGTAAGTGAACTGGGATTTGGCTGACTAGTATGTGTACTGGGAAATTGATTGTTCTGCAAAAAGGCCTTCGATGTACACCTTAAAATATAAACAATATACTTTAAATGGAGTGGTAGACATTTTTGTTTAGTTTTGTGATTTGGTGTAAGTACACAGGTCTTCGGCTGCCATTGTGTTGTACTAAGTTTCTAATGAGTCCATGTACCTTTTTAAGGAGGAATGAGCTGCCTCTCGGCGTACCCGCCCCCAATTTATTCATTTTGTATATGTTCCAAAGATGGGAGCTCTCAATGGGGGGAAAAAACCACCAGATTCCTAAATCCACACAATCAAGGTGGATGGAACAATCCCCACGGTCGGGACATTGTATTCTGACAATGAGATAAAACAATGTTGGTTAGTTAGAAAGATGTCAATCAAATGAATGACTTCTGTCAGACAAGAATAGCCACACTGGGGTAGATTCAGGTACCGCTGCGCACTCCTTACGGAGGCGCAGCGTCCCGTTTTTGCCCTGCGCCCCCGCAAATTAACTGCGCTATGCTTCATTCACGAAGCAGTAGCCACGTAATTTGTGTGGGCGCTCCTCAAAATGCCCGGCGTAAGGGTGCCTAATGTAAATGATCCCGTAGGGGGCGGGAATCATTTAAATTAGGCACGTTCCCGCGCCGAGCGTAGCGCGCATGCTCCGTCGGGAAACTTTCCCGACGTGCATTGCGGCAAATGACGTCGCAAGGACGTCATTTGCTTCAAAGTGAACGTGAATGGCGTCCAGCGCCATTCACGATTCACTTACGCAAACGACATAAATTTCAAATTTTGCAACGCGGGAACGACGGGTATACGTAGCATTGGCTGCCCCTGCTATTAGCAGGAGCAGCCTTACGTGAAACCCGATGTACGTAAACTGTGTACGCAGGGCTCGCGTAGGGTTGTGAATCGGCGTTGGTATGCAATTTGCATACTATACGCTGACCACAACGGGAACGCCCCCTAGCGGCCAACGTAAGAATGCAGCCTACGATATGACTGGCATAAGAGCCTTATGCTAGTCATATCTTGGGCTGCCGTCGGCGTAACAAGGTTCCTGAATCAGGAGCATTTGTAACGCCGGCGCAAGTAAGCAATTGCGCTGACTAACTATGGTTACGCAGACGCAATTGCTTCATGAAAATTTGGGTGGTTCTTCAGGGATCTGTCTATGACCTGCTTTAGCGACCACATTACACAGAGGGGCCTTGTGTGGCTTCCACATATATTTGAAAACGCTCAAATTAAAAGCTCTGTTTTACTGGAAATGGTTAAATGAAGGATCGGTTGTGTCACCCTAGGGGAGAGCAGAGACAAAGTTCTCACATTATTGTTACAGTAAGACTAATTATTTCCTTTAAGCAGGAATTGACATAGGTGCGTCTTCCTGTGTGTGTAAGTAGGACCATTCATAGCTCCTGGCTAAGGATGTTCTAATCTAGGGTAGCGGGAGATTTTTTTTTTTTTTTTAGCTTTCCTGAACGTTTCTTTCTTGCGTCTTGGAAGTATGCGCTCTTTGGAAGCAGTACAGGCACATGATATCCCATGTGATTTGAGGGACTGGGGTTTACCTTGTTGGGAAGAAAATGGGAGATTGGGACAATATATGAGTAGTCAACAACCAAATGTAACAATACATGGGCAGGGCAGATGTAACAATATGTGGGGAGGGCAGATGTAACAATACATGGGCAGGGCAGATGTAACAATATGTGGGCAACAAACGGGCACTGATGACAAAACTTGGCCAACAAAATACAGTCATGGCAATACTTGGCAAACGAATGGGTAATCTAGACAACAGACGAGCAACAGACAGAAAAATGGTACTTGGTAAATAAACAGTTGGCAATACGTGGGTGACAATAGGTCATTTGTTGCATTGTACAGTCTAGGAACGATATTGCTGGCAATACAGAGACAACAAAATAAAGGGGGAACTACTGCAGATCAGTCTGCCTCCCAATCCCTTAGGCTCCATTCACACCTTGGCGACAAAACGCCCGCCGCTCGATACGCTGGAGGGGCGAATTTCCATTGCTGTCTATGAGGTTCACATCTCACGCCGAACGCCAAAACGCTGTACGCCTGCCGCCTGAAAACAAGTCCCGGACCCTTTTTTTCAGGCGGCATTGGCGTTTGGCCATAGACAGCAATGTTTAATTCTTTGTAAAAAAAAAAAAAAAGTAAACAAAATCGCGTCAAAATACGCCGCGTACGCGGCGTTACTTGTCGCCTAGGTGTGAATGCAGCCTTAAAGTGATTGTAAACCTTCGTGTTTTTTCACCTTAATGCATCCTATGCATTAAGGTGAAAAAACACATTGCATTGTCCGCCCCCCCCCCCCCTCCCGAGCCCCCGTTTTACTTACCTGAGCCCTGAATCTCCGTGGGCGCGATCCTGTGTTGCTTTCTCCAGGTTTCGTCGGCTCTTCATTGGATAGATTGATAGCAGCGCAGCCATTGGCTCCTGCTGATGTCAATCAAATCCAATGACGTGGGCGCCGGGGGGCAGGGCCGAGTCATACAATCGGGGGCTATGGTCGCCAATTGTATGGCATGGGAGCGCGCCCTCAAGCTAACCCCCTCAAGAGAGAGCTTCCCAAAGGGGGATAACTTTTGCGGGAGGAGCCGCGAGAACCGCCGTGTGACCCCAGAAGAGGATGTTCGGGGGCCACTCTGTGCAAAACTAACTGCACAGTGGAGGTAAGTATAACATGTTTGTTTTAAAAAAAAATAGCTGAACCTTTACAACCCCTTTAAAGTGGTATTAAACCCAAAACCAAAAATGTAATATACAGTATTGCAGCTTTCCAAATATTAGATGTAGTGGCTTTAACAGTTTTCTTAGGCTTTTACGCTTCTGTTTTCACATGGTGATCTGTCCAGTAATACACCTCCTGTATTGGAGTGCCCTCGCTCTGGATGAAGGACCACAGGAGGCACCTTTGGACAGCTGCATTGTCAGTCCGTGGGGAGGGACGTGGTAGATTTGCTAGCAGATTTAAATACACTAACACATTGAAGCCAAACTCCAGTTAATACTTTATAAGCAAACCGCAAACCTTTTTTTCCTTTTTGGGATAACTATTTACATAAAAAAAAGATGATCATTGCAAGCACCCCTACGAGTGTTAAATGGTTTGTCTCATCTCTGTAACTGGTACATTCTGCTGGAGAGCTTGTTCCTTTAAAATTCTGACTTACTGGCTGGATCAGCAGATAAAAATAGAAGAAAGCAAGCCTAAAAAAACACAAGAATGCAGCCATCGCATCTGAGAAATGGTAAGCTGCAATAAAATAAATGTTTGCTTTTTAGATTAATGCCACTTTAACCTCTACTATAGACACTCCAACTGCATGTAGTAGTCTTTCACAGCAAAGACGTGTGTGGCAAGAGGGTGTTTTTAGGAAGAGAGAGCCCAGGATATTTGCAGCCTTCTTTGTAGTGTCAGTATGCTGTGTGATTAGGATCAGTAGCACTGGCCTCAGTCACCATCAAGTATGTGGGTCACAGATAACACCCAGAGGATGGTACTGATTAGCCAGAGTCTCCAGACTGTTACCAGAACGTCCCCAGCTCTGATCAGAGATTAGGTATTTATTTCTACGAATGGAGCAGTGGCGGCCACTCATACGGGGCGTGGGGCAACGCCCCCCTAATCCATGCACCCGACCCTAATCTCCATGCAGGGCACCGGATGCAAGGATTTCAATGTTTATTTCTTTTTTAAGCACATGATTAGAGATCGAGGCTATAATTAACTTCAAAAAGGGTGAGCCCACCCACTTGTGTGATATTAGCGAATTAATATTGGCTAATGTCTTCCTGTTTCTTCTCCCAGCCAATCAGGAAGTGGGTCCTAAGACCCTATTTGCCGGGAGACTGAAGACCCGATACCCACTCTTGTGGGTATATGTGAGCTATGGTGATTAGGAAGATATTTAAGCTATCCTGCACTTTGCAACACAAAAGGGCAGAAACAACTTGCAGGTGCACATATAACTTTCCCTCTGGTGAAGTTTCCTTCACATAGAGCACATTTTTAAAGCGGAGGTCCACCCGTTTTTTTTTTTTTTTTTTTTAAGCCAGCAGCTACAACTGCTGACTTTTAAAAAATGGACACTTACCTGTCCAGCGCAACCCGCGATGTCAGTAGACGAGGCTGAGCAATCGCTCGGTCCTCGGCTGCTTCCGCCGCCATCCTCGGTGAGGGAATCAGGCAGTGAAGCCTTGTGGCTTTACAGCCCGATTCCCTGCTGCGCATGCGCGAGTATCGCAGCACGCCATCACT
Source organism: Rana temporaria (assembly GCF_905171775.1). NCBI lineage: Eukaryota > Metazoa > Chordata > Amphibia > Anura > Ranidae > Rana > Rana temporaria. The sequence continues at coordinate 102,759,915 of NC_053493.1, forward strand.
GATCCCCGCCCTCTCCTGGGAACGGTGTTTCCCAAAAGACAGTGGGGGGGGTAGCGTGAAGGGGCTGGACTCCCGTGGGAGTCAGAACCCGGAAGTGGTGCAAATGCCTTAGACAGGTATCTGCACCCCCCTCCCCCTGAAAGGTGCCAAATGTGACACCGGAGGGGGTGGGGGTTCCAAAAAACGGAGGTTCACTTTTTGTGTGAACCTCCGCTTTAAGGTTTAAAAGGGAAGTGTGGGATCCAAAGAAAACAAACATTTATACACACCTAGATGTCTGCAGCACCTGTCCCCTGGCAGCTCTCAACCGAAAACGAAGTGAAGAAAGACTGCTGATTGCTCAGTTCTCGGGTCCGCTCTGAGCGCAGAGGGGTGACTGTCAGTTAGTGCTCACTTGAGTGTTGGGTTGTGGAGAGGGTGGGAGCGGTTGGCTCAGGTTCTCAGTGGCACACTTAAAGGCTGAGCCCGCTACTGGTCCAGCATCTGGGAGGATCTTGACATTAATGTCGGTATCCCTGCATAGCCTGGACTGAATCTGTGACGTCAGCTGTCAGCAAGCTTTAGCCAATTTTCGGCTTCATCTGGGTCACAAAAAAGCAGAACTAGGAGCACTCATGTGACCTACAGGAGAAGTATGGCTAAAAGAGCTTTGGCCATACTTCTGCTTTGCCTCCAGGCAGAAATAAAGTATATAAGGAAGCAGTTTACCTATCAAAACATTTGTTTTCTTGTCATCCACTTGTGAGTACACAGTCTAGGTGGCTGATGGGTACATATGGGTGGCACAGATAGGTGGGCACTGGACATGGCTGGGCACTGAGAAGTGGCACTGAGGGGTGACACTGATGGACCCTAAGGGGTGGCACTTGTTTATTTACAATTGTTCATATCAGTGTCCATGTTGCCAGTCAGTGCCCATTTGTGGGCACTGATTGGCATCTATTGTGCATATTTTTTACATGTGGATGGCTATGGGGGATGTACCTGGCCATCCACATGTTTCCTCCAATCCCTGGTGGTCCTGGCGGCTTCCCTGTGGTCTAGTGTGGGCAACCGAGGGGGGCTGCGCTGATAAACAATCAGCTTGAACCCCCACCTGTCAGGAGAGCCGCTGATCGGCTCGCGTCTAGCTGACGCGAGTGAGGAAGAGCCGATCAACGGCTCTTCCTGTTTACATCGTGATCAGCCGTGATTGGACACGGCTGATCACGTGGTAAAGCGCCTCCGCCGGAGGCTCTTTACCGAGATCGGAGATGCAGGGTGTCAGACTGACACCCCCGCACCACCGATTGCCGCGCTGCGCGCCCCCACGAAATCCTGCAAGACGTCAATAGACGTCCAGTCAGGATTTCACAACCACTTCCCGGACTTCAATTGTCCATTGACCGGGCAGGAAGTGGATAATCAATGTGCACTTGAAAATGCCGAATGCTCTCAAACGTGTTTGTGTTTTTTTTTTCTGCCCGAATACTCTCCAAAAACGATTCTAAAATTCTTCTTTTTTTTTTCTGCCTGCAAACACTTCCCTGCAAATATGCTTGTGAACCCCCTAATGTGCATAGACAAATAGAATAACATAGAGCTGCTTCTACAGGCCGAAAGGGAAAAAAAAGCCTATATAAGCATCATTTTTTATGCCAGTGTGCATTGACCTATAGGCTGATGAGGTCATTACTCTGCTTCTCTTATTACTGTGTTTTGTCTCCCTGGCCATGCCCCGCCCCTTTTCCCAGTCTGAATGCCGATGTATAGAATTTTACAATGTCCGTTTCATCAATTGCATTACTAATAAATGTAGCAATTTATCAATGAACTGCATTAATCTGGGTCTTTTTTTTTTTTATTTTTTTTTTTTATCTGTATAAAAAAAAATTTGAACAGTAAACTAAAATTCAGTTTTAAATTGCGCTACAAGAAATGGTTTGCTTGAGATAGTTGGGGGAAAAAATAGACTCGCGTTAATGGAGAACTGAACATCCCTTGTGGCTTTGTACAGATCGGCTGTAACAAACTGTTCTTCTTATGACAGCTTGAAACAAAGAATATGTAATATGATTGAAAGCCCTACTCAAACAAACTTGCAATGTAACCTTAAGTACGTAGATTAAAATTAAAGTAATTTGAAGGAGCTTTGGTTCAAGTAAGATTGTGTTTAAGTTTGTATCCTTATATGAAGCCCAAACCGTTTTCTTTCTTTGGATACAGTAGAGAAGGTAAAAACAAAAGCTCCATCGCGGTTTTCCGACAGGAAAACTGCAGAAAAAAAACAAAAACAGCTCTCTTTTTCCCCGCCGGGATTCCCGGCGGTTTTTAAAGTGGTTATAAAGCCAACCACACAACTTGCACCTACAGGTAAGCCTAGATTAAGGCTTACCTGTAGGTGCAAAAAATATCTCCTAAACCTACACAGTTAAGGAGACATTTTCACAAAAACTGGCACCGATGTCTATGGCGCAGGCGCACTGAGCATGCCGCTTTTGTGAATGGCATTATTCGGGTAAATGCCATGTTTTTGCGCATGCGCGGGAGTGACGCCATCGCCGCTTCGGCCAATCACAGCGGCAAAACCGGGAAGAAGCTCCAGGGGACATGGTGGTGGTGGTGGACAGGACCAATGAGGACTTTGGGAGCTTCGATCGAAGGTAAGTGCCACATAATGAGCTAGTATGCCTTTCTCTTGCAGGTGTTTTTAAAATAAAAAGGGTTTACTTCCTCTTTAACCCGGCAGTTTTTCTATGGGAAACACTGCGATGGAGCATACACACGGCTGGGATTCCCTACCAAAGCTCTCATGGCAGTTTTCCTATCGGGAAACCCGGTCGTGTGTAAGGGGAAAAAGTTACTGAGCAGGTTCTCGGATTTCCCCTCGGGTTTCCCGGTGAACTTTTTACTGTTGGGAAACAGTCGTGTGTACGAGGCATAAGACACAGGGTTCTTTCACACGGGCAGACCGTATATCTGCTTTTTCATCCATCCATTTACAGATGAAAAAGGGACATACATTGATCCCTATGAGATTGCGGGTGTCAGCGAACTTCCGCTGACACCCGATCTCAAATGGGGCGGCAATCCTCCGATTCTGCAGACGGAGAAAAACCCTATTTTTTCATCCGCCATTGGATCGGGTGAACGCGGACAGACGGTCCGTGTTCATCCGATCCCCCCCATAGAGAAGAGCAGAGATCCGCCGGATCAGCGGAGCGATCCCTGCTGAGCAAGCGGAGGTTCACGGGGCGGATCATCACGGATCCGTCCTGGGTGAAGGAGCCCTTAGGCTGGAGGGGTGTTTAAACTGGTTATTGAGATTAATTATTTATTTTTACTCTTTATTCCAAAGGTTGTTTTTACATTTTATTTTATGTGGCCAGCAGCACAGGACTAAAAGCTCCTCCTGCTAATGTGTCAGACTTTCTGGGAAAGAGCTGGGTTATGTGACAGCTGTTGATTAGGAGAAAGGTATACGCCCCGCCCAAAATGCCCTACCCATTGAAATGAATGGCCAGCGCTGCAACACTTGGCGCTTTTAACCCTTTCCTTGGCCGCTAGCGGGGGTTAGCAGCCGAAAAACCCCACTATAACAGCGATAAAGCACCGCTAAAACTAGCGGCGCTTTAACGCTATACCACCCACACCGCCCCAGTGTGAAAAGCCTCTTTGTAGGCCCCTGACGTCTTGCACTTACAAGATGCTCTTATGCCGCGTACACACGACCGTTTTTCATTTCATGGTTAAAAAAATACCTTTTTCTCAACGTGATTCTTGTCAAGCCTGCCTTGCATACACACGATCGTGACCAATTTAAAAAATTGCATTTTTCTCGTCATGAAAAACGGTTGTGTGTACGCGGCATTAGTCTTATGGTGAAAAGTTCTGAAGGTGAGTAGTCTGTGCTCCTTTTTTTTTTTTTTGGAATACTGCCAAGGGTCCAATTTATATATATATATATATATATATATATATATATATATATATATATATATATATATATATATATATATATATATATATATATATATATATATATTTTCAAGTTGCCTGGGCTTTAGTCATTCTTGTTTTTAACATTAATAATTAAAATAGCAACAACTGCTTACTGTACATTGAGCCTGGGTTCACACCATATACTACAAGACAGCAGTACGACTTTCATGAACAGGATACTACTTTGATCCGACTTTGTGATAGTCTGACTTGTTCTTGGACCAATCAAAACAATCCCAGAGTGAGATAAATTCCTTTTACTGCTGCTGTAATCACATGTCGGATGTCAAAAGTCGGATGGTAAGGACAAGGCTCCTACTTTGTCCGACTTCAATGATATTCAATGGGCTGAAGTAGGATCAAAGTCGGACCAAAGTAGTACAGGGAACATTTTCAAAGTCGGACCGACTTGTGTCGGACCCAGTGCGGGCCCAAGACATTGTGCTGCCTGGGACCAAGAATAAAACGCTGCCCCCCTCCCAGAAAAAAAATTACGCCCACCAAAAGGCCCCCACATTCATTATTTTATATCATGATAACTAAAGGGGACCAGTCATGGCTCTATACATGTATAAAGGAGTATAAAGAGGACCTGTCATGGCTCTATACATGTATATAGAGGACCTGTCATTACTCTTTACATGTAAAGGAATATCAAGAGGACCTGTCATGGCTCTATAAATGTATATAGGACTATAAAGAGTACTTGACATGGCTCTATACATGTATAAAGGAGTATAACGAGGACCTGTCATGGCTCTATAGATGTATAAAGAGGACCTGTCATGGCTCTATACATGTATATAGAGGACCTGTCGAGACTCTTTACATGTAAAGGAATATAAAGAGGACCTGCCATGGCTCTATAAATGTATATAGGAGTATAAAGAGGACCTGTCGTGGCTCTATACATGTATAAAGGAGTATAACAAGGGCATGACAGCATGGCTCTATAGATGTATAAAGAGGGGCCTGTCATGGCTCTATACATGCATATAGGCGTATAAAGGGACCTGCCATGGCTCTATACATGTATCCAGGAGTATAAAGGGACCTGTGAATTGCCGGCGGCCACAATGACTTTTGCGCAAACTAATCAATGTACGCTAATTGTGGGGTTTTTTTTGCACCAAAAATATGTAGAATAATACATATTGGCCTTAACTGAAGAAATTTTGGGGATATTTATTATAGCAAAAAGTAAAAAAATATATATATTTATAGCACAAAAAATAAAAACCGCAGAGGTGATCAAATATCACCAAAAGAAAGCTCTATTTGTGGGGAAAAAAGGACGTCAATTTTATTTGGATAGCAGAGCTGGCAGAACGGGCTGGCGGGCATCAGTATGCTGCCCCCCTAAAAGTGCTGCCTGGTACCCATGGTACCACCCGGTCCCATCATAGGGCCAGCCCTGGTCAGACCAGTTAAGACGGCTCTCATAGGGAAACATTGATTTTCACACGTCATGCGACATGAGCTCCCAATGTCGGAGCATTAGTCGGACAAGTGTGAACCCAGCCTGAAAGTCGTACTGCTGTCGTGTAGTATAATGTGAACCCAGCCTCAGCCAATAACTGCGACAACAGGTGAGTGCAGGTCAGACTACGCCTAACATTCAATCTGCTGATTTCACATTGCACAGAAAAGTTATTTTATATAAATACTTTTATTTATTCTTTATTGTAATGTTATTTTCGATGCATGACAGTGCTGAAAAATATGTTGTTACGGATTACCATAATAAATCAGATTATATGTAGCAGAGAAACTTTAGATTGAATTTGCTATCCGTAAAATTTCAAGAAATAAGCTTTTGGCCATAAATATTTTAGCAGCATTCTCGGATCATAAAGAGTTATCCAAAAGGGACATATTAAAAGTTGGGAACAGAGTCAATCCAATGTGTGCATCAAAGCCTGTGCTAGCCATGCTTGCAAGTTTCTTTAAAATGCACCGGTCTTCAGCTCAAATACAGAGACAGATCTCGCTGCCTTCCCCTTGAGCGCGCCTTTTCTGTGAATCTTTAATCAATGTTTTAGTTGTTCTAATCCACTGATAGATGCCTTTCAATTAAACATGTTTGATAATATAGAAGGGAAATGGGTTAAAGTTGAATTTCAGTTCATTTATTTATTTTTCTACTTTTTTAACCTCTTACTGTTCCATTTTTCACACACGTTAAAATTTGCATTTTTTTGCCAGAAGAGTGGACCAGCCTGAAAACGTATGTATAAGGGTAAGGCCTCGTACACACGATCGGATTTTCCGACAGGAAATGTGTGATGACAGGCTGTTGTCGGAAAATCTGGACAGTTGTCGGATTTTCCGCTGACAAATGTGGGATAGCATGCTTTAAAATTGTCCGACAATAAATGTGTGATGTTGTATTTTCCAATCGTGTGCACACAAGTCCGTCGGACAAAACTTCAAAATACAAACAAGCATGCCCAGAAGCAATGCTCACCCTAACACATTAGCAGAATTCCCCCAAAGGGTTTCGCTTAAGAGCTGAAAAAACTAGGGCTGTGGAAATTAAAGATTACTTCCTCGATAAATTGTTGATATTTTTGATCGATCAAAATTCTTTTAATCAGTAGTATTAAAAGATCCATGATCCGAACGGGTCACCATATGCGGATCGGCACACCACGTGATCCGCGGAGCTCCGCTGCTGCCTCGGCCATAGGAAAGTCTGCGGCTTCGACCTAGCTCCCGTAGCAGCAGCCATCTTGGTCCACCTGGCGGCGGCGGCCTAGGTGAGCCTAGAGCGGCTCGCTGACGTCATCACCCGGCCTAAACTGCTCGTGTTCGGCCGGCTTCTCTGGTAAGACTAAGCAAGCACTAATCTTCCTATACAGTGGGGGAGATGTGGACCATATTACAGTGTGGAGATGTCTGTGGATATTACAGTGTGGAGAAGTCTGTGGATATTACAGTGGGGGAGATGTCTGTGGATATTACAGTGGGGAGATGTCTGTGGATATTACAGTGTGGAGAAGTCTGTGGATATTACAGTGTGGGAGATGTCTGTGGATATTACAGTGGGGGGATGTCTGGATATTACAGTGGGGGAGATGTCTGGATATTACAGTGGGGGAGATGTCTGTGGATATTACAGTGGGAGAGATGTCTGTGGATTACAGTGGGGGAGAGGTCTGTGGATATTACAGTGGGGAGATGTCTGTGGATATTATATTACAGTGGGGAGATGCCTGTGGATATTACAGTGGGGAGATGTCTGTGGATATTACAGTGGGGAGAGGTTTGTGGATATTACAGTGGGGGAGAGGTTTGTGGATATTACAGTGGGGGAGATGCCTGTGGATATTACAGTGGGGGAGATGTCTGTGGATATGACAGTGGGGGAGAGGTCTGTGGATATGACAGTGGGGGTGATTGTGGATATTACAGTGGGGGAGATGTCTGTGGATATTACAGTAGGGGGATGTCTGTGGATTACAGTGGGGGGGGATGTCTGTGGATTACAGTGGGGAGATGACTGTGGATATTACAGTGGGGGGGGGGGATGTCTGTGCATATTACAGTGGGGGAGATTGTGGATATTACAGTGGGGGGGAGATACCTGTGGATATTACAGTGGGGGTGATTGTGGATATTACAGTGGGGGGGATGTCTGTGGAGATTACAGTGGGGGGGATGTCTGTGGAGATTACAGTGGGGGGGATGTCTGTGGAGATTACAGTGGGGGGGATGTCTGTAGAGATTACAGTGGGGGGGATGTCTGTGGATTACAGTGGGGGGGATGTCTGTGGATATTACAGTGGGGGGGATGTCTGTGGATTACAGTGGGGGGGATGTCTGTGGATATTACAGTGGGGGGGATGTCTGTGGAGATTACAGTGGGGGGGATGTCTGTGGATTACAGTGGGGGGGATGTCTGTGGATATTACAGTGGGGAGATGACTGTGGATATTACAGTGGGGGAGATTGTGGATTTTACAGTGGGGACTATATATGGTGGCGATCCGAAAAATGTATGTACGTTATAATTAATCGAAATTGGTAGATTAATCGATTAAAAAAAAAAACAATTCATCAAACGCGAAAATTTAAATCTGTAACAGCCCTAGAGATAACGTGTAGTTTCGTGTTTGTATTCAAGACAAGTTTATGGCCAACGCCCTTCGGACAAAAGTCCTACGCTTTCTACAGAAAATCCGATTGCGTGTACGAGGCTTTACTGTTCTTGCCAATATTTTCAATTTTTTTTTTTTCAGCAAGAACGCAGCAATAAAGCAACAGTGTTGCGTATTTGATGCAGTTTTTGAGTCGCACGACCTATAAAAAACAAACCATAAGCAAAATTGTAGCAAAATCGCATGCTTTTTCAGCGACATTATTGGCACCCTTTTCTCTGATTGGTAAAAGGCTGATAACACCATTTTGTGCCCAATATGTTTCAGCCGCCAAAACTTCCGCGCATCTCTAGTAAAAAAAAAAAAAACACATCTTCCCATTGAAATAGAAAATTAATCAAAAATGTGACAAATACACATAAAAACCTCACCCGTAGTTGCATTTTTGGTGCGGTTTTGAGTCGCAAGCTTTTTTTCCCCAACTGCAAAACGCACTGGAAACATGGCACAAATTCAGCAATAACGCATATCCATTTTCATTGCATTTTTGCAACAGAGCAGTGTGAAAGCCGCTCTAATAAAAGGATGGCTGAACGCTCTTTTATCACTGATGATCTGAGCTCACGTTCGATGTACCTTGCGACACAAAGTAACTATAGCAACAGCTTCTGTTTGTGGATGTGTTGAGTTGCATTGGACTTCTGATATTTATCTGCAATGAATAAAAAGAGGGTTCTGTGCCATGAGGTGTAGCGTTTCCCCAGACCCTGCACAGGACAGGTCACTGTCCTAAATTTTACAAATAAATATTCCCTCAAAGTTTATTCGATGTGTTCTCATCACTTTGGACGCAGTTATTCCCTCCGGCACTCCTAATTTTAATTGACTTGTGCACCATCCTTCAAAGATCTGCTCTGCTGCCATTTAGTTAAAAGCTTTACTTTTACATGTCCTGCGGGCACTCGTGTTCTTGAAACTGAGCAGCTTGTTTATGTTTGGCCAATGCAATTTGCTGTTCAGACGATGTTCCATTAAGTGACTATTGGGTCTGCAATCCAATTTAGGATATCAGCTTAATCCCCTTGGACATGCATGCTTGAGTTATTATTGACTCCTCATTGCAAAGCTGATACTCTGCTTCCAGGTGAATGTAATACTGTGGATGAGGCTGCTTGGAAAGTAAGCGGCAACCATCGGCGTGCTCTGAGCTGTAGGCTAACTAAAGGGAACTAAAAATTGTTCAATTTTTCTGCTCAACTCATTAGACTTTGCGGGGCAGATCCACAAAGAAAGTACGCCGACGTATCTATTTATACGCCGGCGTACTTTCAAATTTCCCGTGTCGTATCTTTAGTTTGAATCCTCAAAACAAGATACAACGGCATCTGGGTTAGATCCGACAGGTGTACATCTTCGTACGCCTTCGGATCTTAGATGCAATTCTTCGGCGTCCGCTGGGTGGTGCTCCCGTCGTAATCCGCGTCAAGTATGCAAATTGGCTATTTCCGACGATCCACGAACGTACGAGCGGCCGTCGCATTCTTTTACGTAGTTTCCGTTCGGCTTTTTTCGGCGTATAGTTAAAGTTCTGACGGACGGGACATGCGCAGTTTGTTCGGCGCGGGGACGCGCTTCATTTAAATGAAACACGCCCCCTACTCGCCGCATTTGAATTCCGCGCCCTTACGCCGCGAGAGATACACTACGCCGTAACTTACAGCGCGAATTCTTTCTGGATTCAAAGATTTGCCAAGTAAGTTAAAGCGGCGTAGCGTATCTCAGATACACTGCGCGGGTGCAGATCTTTGTGAATCTGCCCCTACGAGTTCAAACCCAACCAAAAATGTTTTCTTTTTATGCGTAGAGTAGGGATGTCAAAACCTTAAAGTGGATGTAAACCCACTCTCATCCTTTCTAAACTACTGCCATAGTGCTGATCTATAAGGATATACACACATCCTGCATGTATCCTTACCTGTCAAATGTCTCCCCTCTGTCTGTTATGAGACCTGAAAAACTGCAGATCCTGTGGGTGGATCTGTTGTCTGGAGCTCGGTGGGTGGAGTTGTGATGTCAGTAGACTCTCCGCCCGCCTCTACACTCCCCTTGTCAACATGAATTTTTTCCTTTGTATTTCTTACACTGAATTCTGCTATGATCACTAACATCTAGTCAAAATCCAGAAAAGTAACCACATGACTTCAGAAAAGGAGTGGGGGTGGGAATTTAAAAAATAATGCGTGTCTGACGCGAGTGCATGAGATATATAAATAACCTGTCAATCTCAGCAAGGGGGCGGAACGGACTAAGGTTTTTCTCTGTAAGTCCGTTTAATTTCACTGAACAATAAAAGAGGATTGCTCATAGATGGTTTTACTCTGTGTGGCAAGACTGGGCGCAATGATAGGAAATCTTATACTCTACATTGTGAAATCAAAATAAAAATGAGATTTTTATTGCTGTGACCCCATTAGAGAAATTTCCTGTTACTTCCTCTCTCAATAACTGGGAATGTGACAGGTTCAAGAAGTGATTGGAAAATCTCTTCAATGGGTATCGAAACGGCAACAAAAACTTGTATTTATTCATTTCATTTTTGTTTAGTTTAGAGAGGGTTTGTTATAGAATAGAAATTCCCTCGGGGGGGGGGGGGGGGGATAAATCCATGAGAGTTGTAAAAGGCAATCCTGGCATTGACATAGAAAATACAACCCATCAATAATAGAAGAAACAACACATGTTACATAAAACCCATTGCATTTGTGTAGTATTTCACATGCTATACCTACGCGTTTCGACCTTTCTAATTATTGGTCTTCAAGGGAATTTTTGTCTATGCCAAAAAGAGAAATGCGGATTATATTTTAGATAAGCCATCTTTTTATATTGTGCATTATATTTCATTATGAGTAAAAAAGTGTATATCTACCATTTCTAAAGGGTGAAAGCTATGTCCTATAGCCAGAGAAGTATTTTTTAAAAGAGAGTTTGTTTAGTAGCAGAGAGAATTTGCACTCCCTTCCCACAGCTGCCTTTCTCAGGCTCTCCGGTCCCATTGCGGAGGCTGGGAGCAATGCGGCCAGCTGAGATGGCTGTCCTGTACAGAGAGAGGAACTGACGTTGTTTACCTCTATCTGTAATCCAGGAAACCGAGCGCGAACTTGCAGAGCTGTAGTCTGAATAGCCAGCATCTCTGCTTATCCACCTCTAAGCTCCCTCCCCAACACATATTTTCAGCTGCTGTTATCACCTGTGTTGGAGAAATTGTCAGAAGTGTGTCTGCTGATAACAGAGGAACGAAGCATCAGAAAGAAACGGCACTTATAGCTTTGGAGAGAGAAGTAAATACCACGGATAGATATGCTTAGGTCAAATTTCATGAATTGGGTTTACAACCACTTTAAATAACAGTTGAACTTTTACAATATTGTTCTGGACCTTGGCTATCTGAATAAGGCAGAGGCAGGTCTTTTGAAGGGAATTGATCAATCTTGCCCCATGTCAAACTAACTATCTGCCTCCATGTGGAACATACATACAAAGCATAAGTATTTTGAGTGAAGAAAAATGTAAAGCCAGAAGAAATCCACAACTATTTTTTTCTGTTTAGAAGGCCAATTAAGACAGCTAATGTACAAAATTTCATAACACTGGGAAAATTTGGAGGTGAAGTAGAATTCCCTCTAACCTGAATGTTACTATTTTGTAGAAATCGGGACAAAGGTTTGTATTACACGATGTACAGTGAATACATGCATATAATGACATTTTTCTATGCAAGTCATCTGCAGTGTATTTTCCAACACCTAATAATATTTTGTGTTTTTTTTTATGCCTACAGAATGCAGTAGTTTCATTCAAAGAGCTGTGTGGACTATCACCTGTAGCTAATCTTATGCAATGTATAATGGCCTTGTCAACCCGCCTAGCTGGACCCGACAACTCCCCTGTGGTACTTATGAACCTCAGTGATCAGTACCCAACCATGGAGCTACAACAAGGCACTGTGCCAGAGGTCATGAAGAGGATTTTAACTGCCTATGACGCTGTGAGTATATCATTCCTTTTGTGTCCTTAGGCACTTCCTATATAGATATGTAATACTTGTTATATAAAGGCGCATTGCTGGGTGGGCATAATTCAAAGGTTTTACTGATTTTACTATTTTATTGTGTAGTCTGATTATACTACTGTACTTACACCACATTATGGTGGTACCTTATACTAAGCTGATCTGGATTGTATGCTTTATCAACACTTTCCCTTTTGGTATGCAGCTTCTTCAGTGTTGTCCCTTCCATGAAAATGTGTGTTATCCACTCCAGTATTCTAAGCTAAATAAGAGGACCTCTGGTATATAGCATTTGGAATCTCTCCCTGTCTACTTGGCGTGTTCCTGGAGCTCAGGTTCCTTGAACCTTTAAAACGTTGAAAGATGGAGAGCGCAATACCAGGGTGACAACACTAAACTGCAGTGAGTGGTCCCATCAGTGTACATGACTGTTGTAACACAAATAGTCAATATGGCACCAAGGTTTGTGTGCTGATGGATCTCATAACTGATGTGGCAACAAACAGCACTTTAATTGTTCTTATAATTACATTTAAACACATTCTATGTGCAGGCACTACTTTTCCTGTAAGAGGAGTGCTGCCGCCATTAAAAATGGCATCCAACATACAAAGAAAAAGGGATACAATTTTAAATATGTGGGTAATGCAGTACACCTAGTGAACCATTGTTTTTTTAGATATTTAAACATTGGTTGAATTTGTTGTAAAAAAAATAATTAAATGGCATTTCTTGGTGATTTCTACTTTAAATGGTCATCGGAATGCTGTGTCATCATTTGCTGACTCTGAAATAACAGTTTCATTTAATGTTGCAAAATCAAATGTTTTTCTGGACCTTTCTTCCTCATTTTATGTATTTAGAAACTTCAAATACGTGCATGCTTGGGGGGGGGGGGGGGGGGGGGAATGAAAATAGGAAGCTAAAATAATTGGTTGCATAAGTATGCACAGCCTCTTGTAACTGGGGGGATGTAGCTGTGTTCAGGAATTAGCCAATAAACACCTTTTAGTAAATAAAACCACTCCTGGATGAACTGGGTGAAAAGTTCATATTTATAAACCTTGCTCACGCTTATATTGCCTTCATGTATGACTTACATAAGGCCGACACTGAGAGACTAACATGTGCAGAGAAACGTATTTGCATAGTAAGTTGTTTTCAATTTGATTGTGTTTGCTTAGTAGTTTAAACACAATTTTCTAACAGTAGCAGGAGGGAATAGTAAAGAACCTACAGGAACTTTTGTGCAGTTAGGTTGTAATATTCCATAGCCAATGCAATTATTTCTAGGCTAATTATATTCCCTTTGTCCATTTTAAGTTTTTAAGCCACAGCTTCAGGCAGTACGTCAGTCATCTAATGCTAACTGAGAAACGCTGGAACTGGGATAAAGTCAGTAATGCCATCTAATTATCTTAGGGGTAGATTCACTAAGAGTTAGGCCGGCGTATCCGTAGATTCGCCGACCTAACTCGGAATCTCCAACCTCCATTCAGTTTCAGTGCTGCATCCTCCATCAATCACTTCAGCCTGAGAAAGTTCCAGAAGCGTTGGATGCAGGGGTCAAGTCCTGGGAAAAAAGTGTGGGAACTCCCACCCAAGATCCACTTCCCCACCAAAAAAAAATAAAAAATGATACGCTCATATGCATAATTACTAAACCGCATGTTTGTCATTGTTCCCAGGAGACATTGCGGAGGTCTGCCGCAAGTTATCGCGGGATTTAGAAAGAACTTTAAGCAAGTTCTTTCTAAATCCCACGATAACTCGCGGCAGACCTCCGCAATGTCTCCTGGGAACAATGACAAAAGCTCCCAGGAGACATTGAGGAAGTGACAGAATACCCGTACACTACCCGATGAATCCATATACAGGAAGCGGCCTGTAACATAAAGGATTACTAGGGTTCGCCTGCCCCTGACAGTGACTCGAGCTGGGCATCGCCGCTTAGTGAAGGATTGGCTCGGGCGGTTCGGCTGCTCTAGTCCTGCAAAGGGAACTGCGTTCCTGCTGTGAAAAAAGTGGAGGAACTCCGTTCCCACGTGTTCCCGCAGGACTTGAGCCCTGGTTGGATGCCTACATCCTCCACTGTGCGCCATGGTTTTATTGTCTGCTCCCTACTTCACTAAAGCTGCGATTACGGGGTCAGAAGATGGAACGCATTAGAAGAGAAACGGGCATTCAACGCTTCCGAAAGTGTTGAAGAATGAAAAGACTAATAGAGGCCAGTGTTGGATTTACAAGGGGGCTAAAGGGATTATTGCCACAGACTCCCCTTCCAGAGGGGGCCCCATACTTGCTTTATGAAAAAAAAATAGATAATTATAAAATTTGTTTTAATTATTATTATTTTTTTACAAAATGTGTGTGGGTGTCAGGATATAGAACAGTTAAAGCGGGAGTTCACCCATTTAAAAAAAAAAAAAAAATCTCCCCTTAGCTTCCTGCTCGTTCGGTCTAGGGGAATCGGCTATTTATATTAAAATAGGTGCAGTACTTACCCGTTTTCGAGCTGCATCTTCTTCCGTCGCTTCCGGGTATGGGTCTTCGGGAGCGGGCGTTCCTTCTTGATTGACATTCTTCCGAGAGGCTTCCGACGGTCGCATCCATCGCGTCACTCGTAGCCGAAAGAAGCCGAACGTCGGTGCGGCTCTATACTGCGCCTGCGCACCGACGTTCGGCTTCTTTCGGAAAATCGTGACGCGATGGATGCGACCGTCGGAAGCCTCTCGGAAACCTGTCAATCAAGAAGGACCGCCCATTCCCGAAGCCCATACCCGGAAGCGACGGAGAGGATGCGTCTCGTAAACGGGTAAGTACTGCACATATTTTAAAATAAATTGCCGATTCCCCTAGTAATAACGAGCAGGAAGCGAAGGGGGAAAAGTGCCCTCTAAGGGTGAACCCCCGCTTTAAGCCTGACTTCAGAGGCAAAGAAAGGGATGAGGGCTTCTGCCAGATGTTTTACATTTGAACATCCCATATTTTTCTATTATTCAAGATGTTTGTTTTAACATGACTGTGTCACAGAATGCATTGCTTTATTTACGAGAGACAAGTAGATGGGGACAAGGGAGAAGTTTGAAACATGTTGGAAAGTGTCAGGCAACAGCCCCGGCCCCATCATGTGGGAGTGAAGATAATGACCAGCATCGATTTATCGCAGTGAGAAACATGAGAGAGAACTCGCTCCCCCACTTGACCCGGATTGTGTCAAGGGGTTCATCCGACACTCTATGATCTCGAATAGGGTAAAACTTTGTTAGCAAGTCTTATCTGAAATTACGAGACTGGTTGAATTCGGGACAGGCGTGGCCCTGGATTGGAATTCAGCCAGAAAGACATAGCAGAGTGTCAGACAAATTCGGCAGAGCGTATAGGGGACCGCAAACTAGAAGTGCCCGGGCCCCCAAGGTCTATATCTGGCACTGTAAGAGGCTGTAGTACTTGTATGGAGAGAAAAGCTCTATTACTGCAGCTTTATCACTGCAGGGCACCATCCTTAAAGCTACATTTACACTTACTATATAAACCACATTGCTAACACACCCAAATAAAGTGAATTAAAGTGCTCATTATGTACATACATCACATAGACAAAAAACTGTGAAATAACATGAATTAATGAGCAAGCATGTGGCCAGTAAAAGTTCAAATAAATGTGCAAAATTACATGAAGTTCCAATTGCAAAACTCACAAGTGCTGCTGTGCTGACAATTCCCAAAGTGCTGCAATGGTAGGTATCCATATAAATGGTAACGTGCTCCACCCCCTAAGTGGTTGAATTTAACAGATCCAATGGACCCCTCAAGCAGTACTGCGTTGGGGTCAATCGGGCTTAGGCTGGTGAGCCGTGCGATGGGACGCTAACTCCAGGATGTTATTCTTCCTGTGCTGTATCAAACTCGGACATATGGAAAGAGAGCCCATGTAGTGTAGTACGTCTTGTTTATTCAATAAAATGCAAGCTTACAATGTTCCATGATGAAAAATAAAAAAATGTAGTATCAACAGACAGTCCGCTCATTCCAAGAAGCAACCGGTTCTCTCACAACCTCAGCTGCATTCAAACATGCATCGGACGTGATGTCACTGCGGTACCGTAGTATGATACTGACGCGTTTCGTCCCTCCCACAGGGCGTTATCAAAGGCTCTGCTCCAGCTGCATCAGTTTTTCCCCATATTGTCCCTATCTGGGGAATTGCCTAAGGTTCCTGTGCCATTATAATGAAGCAGGAAACTGTTAGAAGAGGTGTGCGCTAAAATAACAGAGCAGATAGACCTGTTTCAGGTTATTCTGTGCCAGTTTCTATTTCAGAGCGAGTAGAAACTATTGCAGGTCTGCACCTAGTTAACAGAGAAAATGTGGCAGTTTTCCATATAGAAACTTTTGCAGATTCCTACTAGGGGTTTAATCTGTCATATGGGATGTGAGCTGTCAGCCAACCACTCACCTTCCCCCCTCTGACTGTGTAATGATTACAGTACATGAGCAAAGCCTGCATAGTTAAAAGCGAAGTAAAGAAAACAAATGAACTGCACTCCTGTGACCCATAGGAGAAGTACAGCCAAACGATCTTTGGCTATACTTCTGTTTTAACAACCCTCCCTTCTGCTATGAGCAAGCGGCGGGGACGGGTGGAGAGATCGGACCGTGCATCTTTAGCTCTTATGTTTTCTGTGCTGTATCTGTCACAGCCACAGGACAGAGAACTAATCACTCTTAATTTGAAAAGGGGCTTTCACCACTGCAGGTTAGGATGAAGGGAAAAAAGCTGGGACAGCCGCACTCCAAAAAAACTCCTCCTTTAATTAAAAATCACAAAATACATGCCACAGCAAAAAACAGCACAACAAAAGAAAAGCTGACGTTTCGCACTATGCCTTAGTGCTTCTTCATAGCATGGCTTTCACCACTCCTTGTTAACTCCCCTTATGTGCCCATCAAAGTATGCTTTCGGAAAATAAGTATTTGGCATTCTACAAAGTAGGGCAGGGACTGGCTAGAGAGGGATCACTGAGGGACTCACAACGCAGTTGGCTATATATGTGAACTCATCATTCCTATTTTAGCAAGGTCCCAGGCCTCCTTTAGTCTAATGGGAACCTCCAGAGCCAAGAGCTGCTTACATCCTTCCATATAGAGTGGGTTGTAAGCAGGGTTGGACTGGGACAGAAATTTGGCCCTGGACTTCATCCAGACTGGCCCACTTTGACAGGTCTCTCCCATGGTGGCCGGACAACTCCCGCACCCCCCCGGCCACCCAAGGCCCCTCTCCCCCTTCACTAGCCACTAGCTGTTCTACTTTATTAGAGTGGAACGGCTGGTACTGGTACTCTTTTATAGGCAGTACCAGTGGGGAAGCTAGACATTATTCCACCCGGGACAAAGAATCAGTTCGGTGCCCCCTTATGGGACAAGATTAGGCAGAAGTGAGAAACTCCCAGGCCATAGCTGTTGAGTCAGCTGTCTGTCCCCTCCCCCCATGCTCCTCTGTCGTTCCCCCTGCTCCTCTGGTCCTCCCCCTGCTTCTTTGTTCCCCCCCCAGGTGAGCGCTGCGGGGAGGGAGAGACAGAGGAGCGGAGGGGGGCGGAAGTCCGCTGTCACTGAAGCCGGCCCACTGAGCCATCGGCCCACCGGGAAACTCCCTGTAGTCCCAATGGCCAGTCCATCCCTGGTTGTAAGGCATAGTGGTTGTATATTCAGGTATATTCAAAGGGGCCAGACACTTCTTAAATGCAAAGAGATTTTATTTCTCTTGAACAGAACTTTGGGAGAGAGGGTTTGGGGCCAGGACACCCTAGTTGCAATGTTAATTAGCAGACTCTGAGGCTTCTACAGGTAGACGGCCATCCAGCAAGAAGCCACATCTGCATGTGTAGGAATGCTGTCTCTTATGGCAACATTCACAACTGTTCCTAAGTTGTAACAACCTCCTTCACTTTCTTTACAATCACTTCTTGTATGTTCTCAACCCACTGAGCTCTCGGTCTCTCTCACTAGACTTGCTGATTCACTGCCCCCAAATATTTTGAGCTCTTCCAATCTGCACTTTAGTATCTTCCTCAAGCGCCACCTCCCCTTCTCTGCAGGGTCCCTAGCTTGGCTTTTGAGATACTTCTCAAGCTTCATCCCACTGACCTGCTCAGTCTCTAGCTTGACACACAAGGCTGCTCTGCAAGCGTCACCTCAGTTGGCTGGGTCCCTGGATTGACACCTGCTTAAGTTTCCAGATTCTTCACCATCCCCAGTTGGTGAGAATACTGCTCCAGTACATGCTTCAGCTACTCACTGTGGTCCCTGGTAGTAAAGTGGATGGTCCCTTGGTGGTGACAGCTTCCCCTCTACCTCCAACCACGACAGGTTCTCCGGCCGGCAGAACCGGCACTTCTGGTTGGACTGCATGCCGCAATCCCAACCCTATGCTGCTCTCTTGCTTCTGGATAGGTCCTCAGACAGCCTAGCAGCCAGATGTGCCCAGGCTTGGCCCAAACTCCAGCCTAGCAGTCCAGGCAATACAACACACATCCACCCAGACAGTCGTCCAGGTGGCACAGAACACTGATCACCTGACTTCACCCAAATATATAGGTTCTCCCAGCAGGCCAAGGGATTTAAGAAAACCCCTGCCCCTTGGCTGAGTAGCCCCATATACTCCTAATCTGTCCTTGCTTTGCCCTCATCTTATCTAATGTTGCCAGGTACCCAGCCACCCTATGGCAGGAGAGAGAAGTGCAACATTTCCAGACTTGGGGTGAACTCACTTGGTCTCTAAAAATATGCCAAGTTGACTACTCCTGGCAGGTACATCCAGTCTAAATAAACATCAGGGTGCTACATAATTTATATGCAAAAGTTTACTTGAAGAATTGTGTTAGTTAAAATGTAGTCACACCCTCCAGAACATCATGTGTTTTACATACCGTATATACTCAAGTATTAGGCGAGTTTTCAGCAAATTTTTTTGAGCTGAAAATGCCCCCCTCGGCTTATACTCGAGTCCCCTTTTTGAGCCTGATCTCACGTACTTTGGGGACCGGTACTGTCTGGCCGTAGGTGCCCTGGACAAACTTTTTCAAATTCGGGCACCCCTTTCCATAGACTCCCATGTTAAACAATAATTTCTCCGGTAAATTTGGGGACCTGGTACCGGTCGGCTGTAGGTCCCCTGGACCCCATACTTGGCACACATGTAGCCCCATGTTCTCCTCTACAAGTGTGCAAAGTTTGCTGTCTGGGGGCCCTACGGCCGGGGAGCACCGATTTTTCAAAACCGGGCACCCGTTCTATATACTCCCATGTTAAACGTAAGTCTAATAATGGGCACAGTGAGGCATGGGCACAGTGAGGCAAAGTGAGGCATGCAGATGGACACCCTAGGCTTGTTCTCGAGTCAATACGTTTTCCAATTTTTTGGGGCAAAATTAGGTGCCTCGGCTTATATTCGGGTCGGCTTATACTCGAGTATATACGGTATGTATGCTATTTGGATTCAAACACAGACAATCCTTTACTATTAGAAGATTTACCCTCATTTTCTGTTCTTGAAACAACTGTAAAAATTAGGATTTTCCACCATTTTAGTCATGATGACAATGGACGTTGGTCATGTAGATAGGATATAGAGTAATGTGAGTGTCAGAACGTCTCTCAAGTCATGTAAGATGCGCCCAACGGGGAGGTTTTGGATTGGAAACAATTGATAACTGGAACAGTAAATCACAAGAAATATCTGTAATAGGGACAGGGAAATAAATAAATCCTGACTTATGCCGTAAGCCTTTTCTACCACAAGTTTTGGTTGTAGATGCACTTCAAATGAAGACATGATAAAGATATAATATGCCATTTTCTCTTTGACCATCTAGCTGGCGCTGTTCCTGAAAAATAATGTCATCATAAATCATGCAAGCAATTATATTGCAAAATTAATTCTCAGTGTTATATGCAAAGCCATCTTTCTTTATTCTTTAATCTGTTTAGTGAAATTAAAAATACGTTTAAAAAAAAAATCCCACTGGGATGAGCAGGCCAGAATTCTGAAATGATTTGTTCGTCTGGATGCTGGGTACATATTGTTTTGATTATGTAGTAAATGATCATACAGATTTAAGTGAAATGTTCTCTCCTATTGAGTGCTTTTTGGCACATTAACTTACAATGGGAACAAAGTAGTACACCTCATTACTCTGTATAGCAGTTCGGGTCGTATCCACTTTCAGGGTTTTGCTCCCTGGTGCCGCTTTGAACACGATAAATATTCCGACTCATTTTCTACTTCTCTAAAATGATTTTGAATCGCTTTGAGGTGAGGTGCTTACTGCAATAGCTGCCGCTTTTTAAAATGCTTTAAAGTAGAACTCCGCGATAAGCAAATGTCTAACTACAGAAGGCACGTGTATTCTTACTTAAAACTTGCGTGCTTTGTGTATTTCTTCCTCCTCTGTGTGATAATTCCATATAGAACTTTGCCTCTCTGCAGGAGCGTCATGTAATAAAGACCAGTCACTTCTGCTTTCCCTCCTTGTGCAGGCTGACAGGTCCTGTCTCCGCCCTTCCCTATAGTTTTCTTTTAATTGGTGTGCCTGCTAGGCCCCTCCCTCAGCTCTTCTCTCTGAACAGGTGATGTACAGCACAGTGATGTCACTGTTAATATTTCATGTTAATATCCAGGTTTGCAAAGGTATGTGGTGCACAGTGGATTTAATCCATTTGTAGCTATTGAGGAATATTTTTAAATTAAAGTATTTTGCAAAGAGGTCTGCGTTGTTAATAAAGCTGCTGTCTAATGTAGTCTTGTAAGCCAGGCAGTACAGCCTGACTCTTGAGTTCAAGAGCTTTTGGCATTTTTTTTTTTTTTTCCTAAGCCCAACTCCATAAAAGCCTATGTCGCCATGTACACATAGGCTTTTAGCAGAGTTTAGGAGCTGCTGCGTTTTAGGTGCACTGCCAGCTCCCTCTTCTGAACGCGGAATAATCGCATTCAGCATAGAAACATTTTTGACTGCCTGCAGTGGGAAAATGCAGCAAAATTGCATCGATTTTCTGAGTTTTCCCACTGCGGTGATAAATGTGGGCCAGTGTACAAGAAGCCTTATGCCCTGTACACACGATCGGATACCTGATGGAATCTATTTCGATTGATTTTTTTCGTCGGATATCCGATGAAGCTGACTTTCATCAGTCTTGCCTACACACCATCAGTCAAAAATTCGACCGTGTCCAACGCGGTCACTAAAGCACTACGACGTGCTGAGAAAAATGAAGTTCAATGCTTTCGAGCATGCGTCGACTTGATTCTGAGCATTCGTGGATTTTTCTCCGATGGAGTTCCACATAGACGGTTGTTTTTTTCTATAGGTTTTTTATCCATAGGAAAATTTTAAAACATTTTCTTTTTTTTTTTCACCGATGGGAAAACAAACCGATGGGGCCCACACACGATCGGTTTGTCCATTGGTCCGTTTTCATCAGACAAACCGATCGTGTGTCTAAATGGACCATAAAGGAGCAGCAGTGATGATTAACCCCTGTGCTCTCTCCTCCTTTCAGTAGCACATTGATAAATTACAGTGGAGCCTGATGGGCTCCTGATGCTGCCCCTCCCTCTCCCAGTAATGTTGTATGGTGGTTTTAACATGAAGACAAATTCAGATTCTTTGTTTCAATATTTTTTATTGAAGATGTCACAATGTATTTGCCCCAATTCATGCAAATATGTGGCCCCTCGGCGCCAAGGCCCATCCACCAAAAGGCCGCATTTTTGCGTGCGGCTGGTGCCAAGGGGTTAAAAAAAATGTTTAAATGACAAATTACTGTTTTTAGGTACTCTATTCTAGACCCTCCACCAAGGAAAAATTCTAGGTAGCTCTCTTTATGAAGGGGCTAGGCAGCTGTGTTTGCCATAATTAATGCCATCTGTACTGTGCAGACAGATCTTCTTTAATGATTGTAACTAGATTTGAATATGGTCTGTCCCAACAGAGGGTTATAGGTGTAGAGGATGGGCTGCATTGTACTTTAATGAGGCCAGACTTAGGACAGGCTTACTCTAACATTGTTCAAGAAATTTTGCAGTCAGCCATAACCCTTGCTCTTGAGAGAATTCCTCCTACTGATACCAATGATGAGGGACTATTCCTCCCACTGACACCAGTGATTAGGCACTATTCTTCCCACTGACACTCACGATGGGACATTATTCTTCCCACTGACACCAGTGATGAGGCACTATTCCTCCTACTGATACCAATGATGGGGCACTATTCCTCCTACTGATACCAATGATGGGGCACTATTCCTCCTACTGATACCAATGATGGGGCACTATTCCTCCTACTGATACCAATGATGGGGCACTATTCCTCCTACTGATACCAATGATAAGGGACTATTCCTCCCACTGACACCAGTGATTGGGCACTATTCTTCCCATTGACACTCACGATGGGGCATTATTCTTCCCACTGACACCGGAAATGGGGCCCTATTCCTCCCACTGACAACAACCAGGTGGGGCTTTTCCAGGGGTCAAGTCCTGGGGAAAAAAGTATGGGAACTCCCACCCAAGATCCACTCCCCCACCAAAAAAAAATTGATACGCTCATATGCATAATTACTAAACGGCATGGTTTTTTTTTCGATCCACTGTACCATAGTAATCCTTTATGTTACTGGCCACTTCCTGTATATGGATTCATCGGGTAGTGTACGGGTATTCCGTCACTTCCTTGATACCGCAATGTCTACAGGAAGCGGCCAGTAACATAAAGGATTACTAAGGTTCACCTGCCCGTGACAGTGACTCGAGCTGGTCATCGCCGCTTAGTGAAGGATTGGCTCGGCTGCTCTAGTCCTGCAAAGGGAACTGCTTTCCTGCTGTGAAAAAAGTGCAGGAACTCCGTTCCCACGCGTTCCCGCAGGACTTGAGCCCTGGGCTTTTCCTCCCACTGACACAAACCATGCGGTGCTATTCCTCCCACTGACACCAACCATGTGGCGCTATTCCTCCCACTGACACCAACCATGCGGTGCTATTCCTCCCACTGACACCAACATTGGGGGGCACCATTTATCCAACTGATAGAAAATAATGGGCATTGTTTACACCCTCTGATACCACAACACTTTCTGCTCATTGGCCACCGTATGGCCCCCTTTTGTTTGGAAGATTTGGAGACCCCTGATCGGCAAGGTAATATTTTTTTAAATTTTAGGCATGCTTTATGAATGGGGACACATAATAAACAAACCACAGTGTGGTTTTCTCAAATTTGACTGTAGAAGTGGAAATATGCTTGAAAGTTCCCCGTATCACAGTGCAAATCTGTGGACAGACCTCTTCAAAAAATTGCAGAAAGAACCCAATGTCCATCGATTTTCTGGTAGATTTTTACGTAACTAAATAATTAAACGGGACAATTTGCTTTTCAATACGGCATATTTGTTTGTCATCCAGTCATTCTAGCAATATGTTCTTTACAAATAGAGTCCGACACGCATAGCTCCATTTCTATGTTTCTTCATGGCAGTTGTTCAGTTCTGAGTGTACTCTGCGATAAAATAAATTGGTTGGATTGCAGAAGATGACAGCTTGAATGCAAAGGACACACATTTACTGATCGGCCACTGATAACGATATACGACTGCTTATATTTACTTTCTGTTAAGTGAGATGTGACAAATATTTATTTGACTTCACGTTAACATTAGGAGGAGTTTTCAGCTTTTGATAGAAAGGTGCTTTTTTATGTCACGTTGTGTGGCAGAGCACCGATAACAGATCCACTAACAAGGCAGAGATCGATGATAACCTCATTACAGATTGGCTGAAGTTTTGCCTAGACAGGCAAAGTCGATTTGGAATGAAGTCTAATTGACCTCTTCTCTCTTAAGACAAGAAAAAAAAAAAAAGACGCAATCAGAAAAACAGGAACATTGGGTGTTACATCAAATGTTGGTCAGTGTCATGTGACATTCAGAGACGGCTTGGAAAAATTTCAGAAATGTTTCTCCTACAACTGAACAAAGTAGCAGTGATGAGAGGTATGAAACCAGGGGGTTAGATTGATGCTTGGAAGAGAGAATGTGTTGTATTTCTCCAATGCTCATCTGAGTTCTTCCTCTATAATCTGTAAGAAGAGAATGAAAGAAACATGTAGAGAAAGCAAAATTTGCCTTGATCGTTAATAACTGTGTTTTTCAGGAAATGCCAAAGTATTAATTACTCATTATCGGTGCTGCATTGTAAATTCCAAGCCAATTTATTCATCTAAGGCCCCGTTTACAGTAGTGCGATTTCCCCTGCATCTTTTGTGGCCCTGCAGTGTATGACATTGGAAAGCTCATTCTCTAGGATGCTCGTTCACATCCATGCCGTGCAGTGGAGTGTTGTTTTTAACCACTTGCTTACTGGGCACTCCTGCCCAGACCAAATTTCAGCTTTCAGCGCTGTCGCACTTTGAATGACAATATGCGCAGTCATGCTACACTGTACCCAAATGGTACCCCAAATGGTGGTATTTGATCACCTCTGCGGTTTTTATTTTTTGTTTAAAAAAATAAAAAAGGCTGAATTAAAAAAAATAAAACGTTTTTTATATTTTGTTATAGAGAGAGAGAGACTTGTAAAGCGCAACACATGCAAACTGAATGGCCTCTGGGCGCTGTATCCATTTCATGGGTAAGGAACCCCTTGACCTCAGAAGAGATGGGTTTTAATCTTTCTCCTGAAGGCCAAGTGGTCCAACTCCAGTCGGATGGTGGTTGGTAGTGCATTCCACAGGCGAGGTCCCTGGACTGCAAATATTCGATCTCCTTTGGACTTGTATCTGGCTTTGGGTATCTGGAGGAGGTTTTGATTGGTGGATCGCAGAATGCAATTGGGGTTATGGGCTTTTATTTTTTCGCATAGATATTGGGGGGCGTTGCCTTGAATACAATTATGTATTAGGCAGAGTGCCTTGAAAGTGATTCTGTCTTTTACTGGCAACCAATGAAGGGATCTCAGTGAAGGTGAGATTGATTCCCATGGTATAACATTTTGCAAACTGGTAATTTTTCTCCTTCATTGATGTACGCTGATGAGGCGGCACTGAGAGGCAGCACTGGTGGGCATTGATAGGTGGCACTGGGTGGCAATTATGGGCACTGATCAGCAATGGTAGGTGAGACTGATAGGCAGCACTGCTAGGTGGCATTTATTGCATTGGTGGTCACTGTGGGCACTGGCAGGGGGCACTGGTGCGCACTAATGAGGCTGATGTGCCTCTTCCACTGGGGACCGATGTCCCTTACACAGGAGCCGGTGATCAGCTTTTTTTTTTTTTTTCTCCTCACTCTTTCAAGTCCTTATGGACCTTGCTTTGTGCACTGGTCCAAATAATTTGGTGGAGGGGGGATTATGGGGTGGGGTTGTTTTCAGGGGTTGGGTTTGGCCTCTTGGTTCCAGTGAAGGGAACTCTTAAGGCGTCGGCATACCAACACATTTTGGACAATTTCATTCTCCCAACATTGTGGGAACAGTTTGGGGATGGCCCCTTCCTGTTCAACATGACTGCGCACCAGTGCACAAAGCAAGGTCCATAAAGACATGGATGAGTGAGTTTGGGGTGGAGGAACATGACTGGCCTTAACCCGATACAACACATTTGGGGTGAATTAGAGCAGAGACTGCGAGCCAGGTATTCTTCTTGCCCACATAAGTGCCTGACCTCACAAATGCTCTTCTGGAAGAATGGTCAAACATTCCCATAGACACACTCCTAAACCTTGTGGAAAGCCTTCCCAGAAGAGTTGAAGCTGTTATAGCTGCACAGGGTGGGCCAACTCAATATTGAACTTTATGGACTAAGACTGGGATGCCAATAAAGTTCATGTGCGTGTCCCAATAATTTTGAAAATATAGTGTATGCCCTATTAATTAATGTTTCATCTCCAGGACAGGAATTGAAAAAATGCTAAATTAAGGGAAAATAAAGTTTTGGCCTTGCATACACTTTAAGACTTAATAATCTGATTCCTCTGTTAAGCCCAATTATAATTTGCTTTTCTTATTAGAAGGAATGCATCTAATACAATCCTGCTGTATTTTTTTGACTCTGGTTGTTGCATGCTATATGACTCCTTTCCTTTGATCAAGGACGCTGTTTATCCAGAGATTGTATTATATGTTGCATTTTTTCCATTACCATATTTTAGTTCACAGCTGGGGAAAGTTATAAACTGTTTTCTTTCATTGATTTCCCTGGTGACTTGAAAAATATGAATGGAAAATTGCTATTTCTTGTCAAATTTGCCCAATAATTGCATATGTGTGTTAGCATTTTGTTTGAATAATTTGTAGTAATTAAGGAAATGTGGTTTGTTTTCACATCATATTGCAAAATAATTTGCCTTTGTGCTTTTTAGTATACAGTAGTCGGACATCTGAATGCAATGTGTTGTAAAACTTGTACTCTTATTTTTGGTACTTGAACCTGTATTTCAGGCAGATATATAAGACACAAATTTGTGCAGCTCTATATTCATGAATACGTTGTTTGTTTACATGCAGCCAGTGTATGTACCTGAATTTGACCTGTTGTCAGACTCTTGCAGAGCTGCATTTAGAGAGGATAAATAAGTACAAGAAGCCAATTCGTTCCTGTGCTGACAAGGAGCATAGGAAGAGGTTGCACAAAGAGGAGAATAGTGACTGAAAGATGAGCTCATTACTGTGCTGCTTCTCCATTCACAGTCCAGTCACAGACTGGAGTGGTACAGGATAACCTGGGCC
Source organism: Rana temporaria (assembly GCF_905171775.1). Lineage (NCBI taxonomy): Eukaryota > Metazoa > Chordata > Amphibia > Anura > Ranidae > Rana > Rana temporaria. Next base: position 102,786,850 of record NC_053493.1, read on the forward strand.
CAGAAGAGGTGGTTTGAATGATGCTGACCCTCAAGCCCTATACACACGACCGGGATTCCTGGCAGTATAAAGTATGCCAGGTATCCCGCAAACCTGCTCGGTAAGTTTCCCCGTGTACACACGGCTGGGTTTCCCGTTGGAAAACTGCGGGGAGAGCTTTGGCCGGGAATCCCGGCCGTGTGTATGCTCCCTTGCAGTGTTTCCCCATAGGAAAACTGCCGGGTTTAAAACCGCCAGGAATCCCAGCGGGAAAATAGAGAACAGGTTCTCTATTTTCCCGCCGGGAATCCCGACAGTTTTCCTGTCGGGAAAACTGCGAGGAAGCATACACACGTCCGGTTTTCCCGGTCAAAAGCTCTCCCCGCAGTTTTCCTGGCAGGAAAAATGGTCATGTGTACAAGGCTTCAGACTAGCAGCAGAAAAAAGTACTGCGAGGAAAATTCCTGCAATAACCGTAAATATTGCAGCAAATCTGGTTTTGTTATTTTTCCCTTTTTAACGGGCTATATTTTGATTTTATTTTTAACTGGAGTTCTACTTTAAAGTGGTTGTACAGTCAATTTTTTTTTTACTTTTACCTACAGGTTAGCCTATAATAAGGCTTACCTGTAGGTAAAAAGAATATCTCCTAAACCTGTACGGTTTAGGAGATATTCCCCTTGCAATGCGCCGATGACTTCTGGGATTCTCGGCTGAAAGCCCGGCAGACGCGCATGTGCGGGAGTGACGACATCGCGGTTTCAGCCACCCACAGCGCCGGAGCCGCAATACCCGGAAGACACGCCGAGTCAAAATGTCAGCTGCCTCGGCGTGGACCGGGTGAGATACCGACGCCTCGTTCCAAAGGTATTTCATAATGAGCTAGTATGCGGTACATACTAGCTCATTATGACTTTTGCCTTACAGGTGTGGTATTAAAAAAAAGTGTCAGCGGGTTTACTACCGCTTTAAAGAAAACTCCATAGCATTGTTAGTATGTGCATCTCCTGAGTTACTTAAAGGGCTTCTAAAGCCTAAACATTTTTTAACCTAATGCATTCCTTGGTAAAACATTTTAGGCATCAGCTTCCCCCCTCACCCCCCCCCCCTTTGTTTACTTATCTGAGCCCTCAGTCTATCCAGCGATGTGCACGTCTGCAGCTCTTCGCTTCCCTTACGTCCGGGTCTTGCTGGCCTTGCTGGGGCTCCGGGAGCCATATGCTTCAGGTGCTGTCAATCAAAGCCAGTGACGAGGGAGCGGGTCCGAGCCCTGCGGTCTGTGCCAATGGACACAGCAGCGGGGCTCTGGAGCAAGCATGCACTGGACAGAGAGGAAGGGCTAGAAGCACCGGCAGAGGTCCCCAGATAAGGAGTTACCTTTACAACACATCAACTAATCAACTTGAGCCTGATTCAACCTTTGCTTTGCAACATGTTCACTCATGTGTCTTGGGACTCTGTGACATTCTGAACGCAGTCCATCTCTGCCACCGGTGAAGTGGTACTCATGGAGGCATGGCACTGAGGCTGGAGTATCCGTACCGGACATTCTGCCCTCAATGCAGCTCAGTATATCACAGGCTCAGCCATACTAAGCTCCCTCTCTGTTTGCTTGGCAAAGCCGCAGAGCCTTTTTAGTGACATAGAGCCTGTTAACAAGGCAGGCTCAACGTCACCAAGTTCAGCACTTCTGTCCACTGTGCCTGCCTATGTCACAGGTGCAGTTGCTGGTAGAAATGTTTGATCAGTGATGCTGAGCATAGACTTTTAACACACACCGTCGATGCTATTGGTGGCCATCTTTGGGGGTGGCAACAATGACCGCCTCTGGCAACATCCACTCCTGGCATGCCCCTGATGCCAGTACAATGCCTACTGAAGAAGCCCAGTCACAGGGCGTAACACATATGGGTAGGAGGAGTCGAGCCTGTGACGTTGCACATTGGTCATCCATGTATTATTTGTGAGCTGAGATTAACGAATGCTCATTTTGTTATGCAATTTTGTATGTTTTTTTCAATTCCCATTTTATTGAGAATAAAGAGTATGAAAATATAGAGCAGTATGGTTCTCCCTTTTATATCTTCTGCTATGTGGTCATGTTGATGACGTAGGCTGGATTCACACCTATGCATTTTTTGTGCTTTTTGCATTTTGCAGATTTGCACTACAGAATGTGTTCCATAGGAAACCATGTTAAAATTGACTGTGGTGTAAATCTGCAAAATGCAAAAAGCACTAAAAATGCATAGGTGTGAATCCAGCCTTAGGCCCCTTTCACACTGGGGCGGGAGGCACGGTGCCGGTATAGCGCCGCTAAAAATAGCGGCGCTATACCGTCGGAATTGCAGCGGGATTCGGCCGCCAGCGGTGCAGTATTAACCCCCCGCTAGCGGTCGATAAAGGGTTAATACCGCCCGCAATGCAATACCCGCTCTTCTAACCGATCCAACGATGCTGCTTGCAGGAGATTTTTTTCTCTCCTGCCAGCGCATCGCCTCAGTGTGAAAGCCCTCAGGCTTTCACATTGAGAAGGCTGGGCAGGAGTTTTTCAGGCGGTATTTAGGTGCTATTTTTAGCGCTTTACCGCCTGAAAAACTCCTCAGTGTAAAAGGGGTCTAAGGATCAATTATAAGCGGGAAAATAAGTACAAGTATATATAATTATACCTCATGCTAGGAGGAGGAGTGTTGCTAAATTGCTTACAGGGTGAATTGGTCAGAGGCGAGTGAGACTCTGTAGTGGGGTCCAATTGTAGAGGTGATTGGGCATTTCACCTTGAGGTGGTGGTTCACAGGGCACATCTGAGAAGATGTATGAACTGTCACTTATTTATGACACAGTGGTGTGGATCTTTGAATGGGATTTTTTTGTTTTGAGATATGATGGACTTTTGATGATGTGATTTTTTTTTTCTTTCACTAATTAAAGTAGAGCTATTAAGGAGTGTATTAGATAATCTAATTGTGCTGTGTGTATTTCATATATTGGATGTAATATAACTCTGCGATCAACTGGCATATTTTTATATTGACAGGCGCTATCGTGTAATCCTCTCCTTATATGCTATGATAATACAATACCCACTTCTTTAATGAATACTTTTCTACTTCACCCATAAAATCCTCATTAAAATATTTCAGTAGGACAAAAACAAAAATGTGCTTTTGTACTACAACAGACATGGTTTTTATGCTGGAAATATTTTTTTCATAGTCTTCCATTGTGATGGCTGGGTAATTGGACCCCACTATAGCATAGGTCAGGGGTGCCCAACCAGTGGCCCGCCGGGCCCTCTGATGTGGCCCACGACCTCCTTCTCTGGGATGATGGGTTGGCAAGTCCCGATCACAGTTTTCCAACCCGCCATCCCAAAGCATCAGTATTGTGAATGTAGAGGGAGCAAGCGGCAGCAGAGCCGCATAAGCTGATGCTTCCTGTATAGCACCGGCTCCTGCCACATGCGGAGTGATACCAAATGTACTCTGTTTTAACCTTTCAGACAGTGCTCCACACCTGCCGAATATTATAGAACTCTATGGCAATGTGCAGCTAACGCGCTGGACAGCCACAGGTGCACTGCACTTCACCGTGGTGCCGGTAAACCACAGCACATCAGTGTGAAATCAGCCTTAGACCCTTTTTTACACGATCAGTGGACCCCTCCATTCACCTCTATGGAGCAGTAGATGTAAACAGACTTGTGTTCGTTTAAACACCCGCCTACCTCCAATCCGATCTGCTAAAAAAAACAGAAGGGTATCTGTCCCCTTCCATATGGGCGGATCGGAGGGCCCATATTGTGGCCCGCAACCAATTACCAAGTTGCTTAAGTGGCCCTTGCTCTTCAAAAGGTTGGGCACCCCTGGCATAGGTAATGGCTATTCTTTCATTGTCTGATAGTTGTGTCTGTTGCCCCTCACAGTCCTTTACTGCTATCTGTAGATGGAGCTGACTGTGACGCAAAGGCTGGTGATAGTAAAATCGAATGGGTCCCTAGTGTGTTATGTACTTTTTATCTCCTTAGAGCTTCATTTAGTTAACCATGCTTAATGTTAAAATTTGATGGTTCTGCCTTTTTTTTTTTTTTTTTTTTATTTACAAAAAAAAAAATACACATTGGAATTCCCCTATATTCATCAACATGTTAACATTGATTGTGGTCACATTGTTTTGATGTGGGTTTTTTTTATTTTAGGCTGATGACCGTAGAATTTCTTTTTATTTTTTTCGGGGTGCTTTTCTGTGATGCATGCATTTGCTCATCTTGATTCATTTTATTAACTTAAACAATACATGGTTATCTCAGGATAATAAGTCTTCAGATTGCATAAATAATGCCTTCATTGTTCTTGACAGCCACGACAGCCATGCTGGTTTAAGTGGACTTATAACTAGATATTTTTATTCATGTTTAAGTACATGCATGCCTCATAATGCATAAGTACAGTTATTTATTACATCTCACAAAGATCATTGTTTCTCTCTTGACAGTTCCTTTATATTCTTTTCTTTACAGAAGGATAGTGCTATCTTTGTTGATGCGTCATCTGGAATCAGCAACTCCTTTCTAGACTTAGAGGCAAAATATGGAGCAAATTTTTTTCTTGCAACCACAGGTTGCAGGAACGAAATTTGCTCCATTCCTCCTATTAACACACAGTGCTGACAAGGGAATCTCTCCCACTATACAATCTGCTAGCGATAATCGCATGCAAAATCCGGCAGGCTGGTTGTACCCAAGTTGGCTGATCGATCAACTTGGTACATGCTAAACTGGCCCGAGATTCGTCTACAGCTGGCCTTAGATGCTGTCTCAGAAATGGAACGGTCATGTAAATCCTGGTTCCCATTCTTGAATTTGTTCACACATTTCTGAGACAGATCAGCCCTTGCTGCAGCCTCATGACTTGCTTCAAAGATGAATGTTTCAGTCTGATCACTGAGGAAGAGGAGACTGTTGAAATACTTCCTACAGCCTGCAGCAGACTAATGACATCATCTCCAAAAATATGGTCCTATACATATCATTTTAACAAATATTAACCTTATACTTTTACCGGGAATGGGTTGGTGGTTCTTGTGATGTTTCTGAATGGTTCACTTTTTAAGGGTATAGCACATTTTATCTCATTAAGGTAGAGCCCTTTCATATAAGACAGAGGATCGAACTTGGTTGTTTGGAGCTAGTTTAGCAAATTTGTTAATAAATATAGAAGACACACGCATAACCCGTGAATGGCGTGAGAACCAAGAACCAGCTGTACTGCAAATCTAATCACCGGTGCATTACAAATTGTTCATGTATTCTTTAAAAAAAAAAAAAAACACTAATCTGGAGAAAAGTAAGGAGCTTTTTGTTTTTATAAATGTAGGAAAGTAAAAATTTAAGCTGGAAATTTAATTTGAATAAATAGAGGACGCCAACTTCAAGAAATCTCATTAAGGTACACCTGTCGTGCAATAATTGTGTAGTCTGCTGACTTCTTCTTTTAAAGGCCCCGTACACACGACCGAGTTTCTCAGCAGAATTCAGCCAGAAACTCGATCGGAGCCGTATTCTGCCGAGAAACCCGGTCGTGTGTACACTTTTGGCCGAGGAAACCGACGAGGATCTCGTCGGGCCAAATAGAGAACATGTTCTCTATTTCATTTCGTCGGGCCAAATAGAGAACATGTTCTCTATTTCCTCGTTAGTCAATGAGGAAACTTGGCTCGCCGAGATCCTCGGCGGCTTCACAAGGAACTCGTCGAGCAAAACGATGTGTTTTGCCCGTCGAGTTTCTCGGACGTGTGTACGGGGCCTGAGAGTTACCTGGCTGTCATGCTAATGATTTTGTTTCAATGCATTGGCTTAGTTTACACTTGCGGTTGAGAGGTGGAAAAAATAGTCAGTTGAGCCATGTTTTTCCTGCCCTCTCTTAAGCTGCAAAGGCAGCCAGAGGTGTAGATATGCCATGGTCTTAATGCGTTGTGCTCTGCAGAAATTAATCCTCCTTGTCACGGCCACAATGGGTTTCCATGGTCGGAACCAGTCTTTTCCTCTCCTATCCCTGTTGTAACCTTTGTGATTATGCCCTTTGCTTCATGGACTCCTGCATATAGCTTGGATTTGAAACCTCTGATGAGTCATTTTTGGCAGATGGGTGAAGTATTTTTGCGTAACAACTTGTTTGATTTTCTGTGGAAAGCTATATCTAAATTGGTGATCTTTGCAAATAATGATGTGATGCCTTTATCTATAAAGTTTAAACTTTTGATGAACTCTCAAATTTTGATCTGAACATGGACGTTGACATAGACATAGATAGTCCCTAGACTAGCACATAGAGGTAGAGAGGCACCACATAAAAAAAATAATAAAAATTGGAAATAATCCTTATGATACATAAGATGTTCTCAATTTAAGGAAAATTGTGATTCACTCTCTGCTGTGTACCGCATGGACTATGGTCTAGGTTTCCCTAAGCTTGCAGCATGCTTTAAGCACAAGCTTTAGATTTTTAGTTTGCCTCTTATGTATGGGACTTGCTACACAGCTGCTCTGCAAGAGAACATTATATTCAGCTGTGCCATGAAACTTGCTAAACAAGCCCGCTCAACACTGGGAATGAATAACTACATAACAGATTTATAAGCAGGATATCCTGCAGCATTGCTTTGCTACATACATGTGTTATGCATGCTTAAAGCCTAACTTGATATTTAATGCCCTTTAACTCGTTTGTTTGGGCCAAGCTGGCCTTCATAGGTAGCTGTTATTTCTGTGAATGAAGGCAAGGGTTGTAACACCATCTACCTACCTCTCCACCTCAATTAGGCTAAGTTAGAATACTAATGCTGACAGTAACACGAACCCACGTGCATATATCGTTAACACACATTTTTGACATGTTTAAAATGTGCATTAGGACTTAAATACATTTGAAGCTGGAGAGTTCAAGACTACAGCTTTATTGAAGTAGTTCAAATTGTTTCCAACATAACAGAAGGTACAATATAACATACACCAGTCCCATTTATACTGTGAGCACACCTGAACAGCAACATGACCTAGCTTAAAAACATCCAACTACCCCAAAAACCCATTTGGGGGTATAAATCAGTAAGACAACCTTAAAGAGGTATCCTCCTAAAAATTAAGTCAAAAGCTACAAATACTGTAGCTGCTGACTTTTAATATAAGGAAACTCCTTATATAGGGACCCCCCCCCCCTAATTGTCTAAGAGGAGGAGGGGGGGGAGATACAACCAAGTGGAACTTCCCCTTTTGAGTGAAGTTTTGCTTTAATTACTGGCGAGGTCAAATTGCCAAAAACTCTGTGACCAATATCTCCTGATGAAGACAGGTTGGAAAAAAAACATTGACAATCTAAGACTAACCTATCTAACTAGCCCTGTAAAGAAGAAATTACCATACATACCTTTTACGAAGTCGGTCCAGTCCAACGCTAAGCTGTCAGCAGCAGCTTCTCTGTGGAGGCAGATGCAGAGGAGGCAGGCCACAACAGAAGCCCCAAAGTAACTCTATGGGTGAGGTCACTTCCCAGACATTTCCCAGCCGTAGAGGCTTCACAAAAAGTATGTGTACAGGTGCATCTCAAAATATTAGAATACCATCAAAAAGTTAATTGATTTCAGTAACTCAATTCAAAAAGTGAAACGCGTATAGATTCATTACATGCAGAGTGATATATTTCAAGCATTTATTTTTATTTTATTTTTATTTTGATGAATATGGCTTACAGCTAGTGAAAACTCAGAATTCAGTATTTCAGAAAATGTTTATATTGTAAAAAAGTTCAATATTGTAGACTCATGGGGGGTTATTTACGAAAGGAAAATCCACTTTGCACTACAAGTGTACTTGGAAGTGCAGTCACTCTAAATCTGAGGGGTAGATCTGAAATGAGGGGAAACTCTGCTGATTTTATCATCCAATCATGTGCAAGCTAAAATGCTGTTTTTTATTTTCCTTGCATGTTCCCCTCGGATCTACAGAGACTGCACTTCCAAGTGCACTTTCAGTGCAAATTGGATTTGCCTTTCGTAAAAAACCTCCATGGTGTCGCACTCTAATCGGCTACACTGTTAAAATAAACCTACCATTTAATTATTGACTGATAATTTCTTTGTCAATGGGCAAATATACAAAATCAGCAGGAAATCAAATCCCTTTTTCCCTCAGTGTAATTGAACCAGAGAGATCGTCAGAAGCGTCTTACCTGGGCTGAGGAGAAAAAGGACTGGACTGTTGCTCAGTGGTCTTAAGTCCTCTTTTCGGAATGAAGTAAATTTTGCATTTCATTTGGGGAAAAAAAGGTCCCAGAGTCTGAGAGTGAAGAGGCATATAATCCAAGTTGCATGAGGTCCAGCATGAAGTTTCCACAGTCAATGATGATTAGGGGAGCCATGTCATCAGCTGGTGTTGGTCCAAAGTCAACGCAGCCCTCTATCGGGAAATTATAGAGCACTTCAATCTTCCCTCTGCTGACCAGCTTTATGGAGATGCTGATTTCACTTTCCAGCAGGACTTGGCACCTGCCCAATCATGGGCAATCAAGCACAATGATCATGGTATCATTGTGCTTGATTGGCCGGCAAACTTGCCTGACCTAAAACTCAGATAATCTGTGGGGTATTGTCAAGAGTAAGATGAGACACCAGACCCAACAATACAGACAAGCTGAAGGCCGCTATCAAAGCATCCTAGGCTTCCAGAACACCTTGGCAGTGCCACAGGCTGATCACCTACATGCCACACTGCATTGATGCAGTAATACATGCAAAAGGAGTCCCGACCAAGTATTACAAACTCCATGCTTGGCATTCATACTGTATAAAAAGCCAAAGCATGCCTCCACTCATCAGACAGACCTATAACTAAAATTTCACGTGTGTCTGGAGTGACCCTATAAAGATTTGAATTTGTGATGCAAGATAACTAGAGATGTCTTATCATGTAATACTTTAAAGAGGAAGCTTGAACAGTCCCTTAAAAGAAAACATGAGTTTATTAGATGTATAGCACTCAAGCATGAAATTGAAACAAAATCAAGCCAAATGTTTCCCCTAAAGAGTTGCTTTCTTACTATTTATTTGAATCCCTAAGTAACAATAGCAGTTCCACGAATCTCAGTATCCAAAAATAATACCTTGCGCGCAACATTACATGTTTTAAATGTAAGAAAAGAAATGTGGTTAACCGTATACCATCACAGCCTTAAAACTGTGCAGCATTACATTTATGTAGCATCCTGCAGGGAAATGTGAAGAATTAATAGTTCCACAAACCGCCTTTCAATGGAAGAAAGGCCACGGGAAGGTCATTATTCTTCTAAGTTTAAATTGGCTATATAATAATGGGCTTGGGTTGCTGTGTGGGCACGGAACAGCTCCTACAGAATGATATTTTGTACTGTATACATGTAATTTATAATTGGTGGAATGAAAGTGCTTCTAGAGGCAGGCCTGATGTTGTCGGAGTCATTGAGAGTATGAAGGGGAAATGGCTATCAGTCTGTGCTGTAGGTCAACATAGGTTAACATACACCAGCTTTAGGAACCTTCCCCCTATGTACTGGAATCTTAAGGCTAGTTTACATGCCCATTTAGGTTTTGTTGCAACATTTGAGAGATCTGTTTGGATATTGATTTGGATTATATGGAGCTCTGTTTACTTGCATGTATTGTTGCTTCGCTTCTGCCATACATCACAGATCAGTAGAGTTTAGCCCCAAGATATTGGTTGGTTTCAACTTTCATAGATCATGATGGCTTCTGGAAAAGGACGGGATAGATGTGCAGGAGGGGGTTACTTAGTGTTGACAATTCGTTTAGGGGTCTGAATTAGGATAGTGCTAGAGTTAGAAATTTAATCTTAAACCCTTCCTGCTCGGCCTATTATCCCGGGAGGACATCATATGACGTCCTCCCAAAATCAAGTCCCATGGGCCATACTCATGAGCGGTCTGTCACCCGCTGTGTCCACCGGACAAGGCTGATGACAAATCACTGTACCGACCCACTACCGGTACAATGTGATCGCTGTGGACAATCGCAACAGATCACGTGACAATTATACTCAATGAATGCCTTTGTTTCATGCCATTCATTGTGTACTATTACTCCTATTTTTTTACATGTTGTCACCAGTCAGTGTCCCTGATCACTGCCACACCAGTTAGATGATGACACTGTACTGGTGACAGTTTGTAAAAAAAATGTTAAATACTTTTTTTTTATTTCCTTATTTTTCAAAAAAGTGTGCCAAAAAATGTGCCATGCCTTTTACTAAATACCTTGGACTGTCTACTTTCAAAAAGGGGTAATTTTGGGGATATTTGTGCTGTCCTGGCATTTTCTGTTTGCAAACAATGATATAGGCCGGCAGTAAATCAAGATTGATACCATAGTTTGTGGACTCTATAACTTTTCTACAGACTAAATAATAATTATTATTATTATATACTGGATTTTTATAGCACCAACAGTTTGCTCATGCTCAGCGTAGACATTACAGTTACGATACAATTTGGTAGAAGAGGGCCCTGCTCATTAGAGCTTACAATCTAATATGCACAAATTTTGGTTTTCACCAAAGAACCTTCAGAAATGTAGCAGTATACATTTTGGCCTTAATTTATGAATACAAGGTTATTTGCAAAATGAAGAAACAAATTAAGGAAAGCATGTTTTTTTTTGTTTGTTTGTTTTTTTTTGGTATTTTTTGTTTTTTATTTAGCAAAAAAAAAACAGCAGTGAATAAAAACCATTGAAGCAAAGCGGTTAAAAGGGAACTGCACCCCACTTTATTTTCATGTCCCCTCTTGCCTAATATACAGTTTTCTCACCAGAACACATAATTACCTGCCCAGTAAATCCATCATTGTGCTTCTGTGATCTTCTGATCCACTGCCTCAGCCTAGGTCCCGCACATCCATCTTCTTCTTTGACAACTGTTTCTGACAGCGGTCTCCTCAGGTTTGCCCACTAGCCACTTCAAGACCCCGCTCCTGCAGCCTCCTGAGATATGCGCAAGGATATCCCAGGAGATGAGAAGTCTCTGAGGGCTTACAGCAGAAGCACTGCCCCCAGTGGGGGAAATTCTAGATAAATACTGGGGTGAATATTCTGACAAATAAGGTTGTGCTTTTATACCATATTGAGTAGAGGTTCATATGATTACAATGCCCATTTGTGACTATCCCTCTTTAAGATTCCATCTGAAGACTTGGTATCGAAGATTTTTTACACAATGGTAGAAATTTAATAAAACTGGTGCAGTCAGGGCTCAAAATTTCAAGTCCTGAGCTACTAGCCAGGCCTCAAGGCATACTCGCCACCAGTTCCCCCGCCCAACCCCTACCATGTCCCTACCATGTCCCTACCATGTCCTGCCCCCTAATCCCATAAATGTTTTATGCAGAATCAAGTTATAAAAATAAATATTAACAACAACTTTATCCATGCCCAAAAATGCAGCCTGCCCATGTCTACCAATGCAGCATGTGTCCCCCCCCTTTGCAGCCAGAGTCCAGTCACCCCCCCCCCCAGTCCCCCCCCCCCCCCCACACTATTGCAGCCAGAGTCCAGTCCCCCCCCCCCACACTATTGCAGCCAGAGTCCAGTCCCCCCCCCCCCACACTATTGCAGCCAGAGTCCAGTCCCCCCCCCCACACTATTGCAGCCAGAGTCCAGCCCCCCCCCCACACTATTGCAGCCAGAGTCCAGTCCATTCCCCCCCCACCCACACTATTGCAGCCAGAGTCCAGTCCAGTCCCCCCTCCACACTATTGCAGCCAGAGTCCAGTCCAGTCCCCCCCCACACACACTATTGCAGCCAGAGTCCAGTCCAGTCCCCCCCACCCACACTATTGCAGCCAGAGTCCAGTCCAGTCCCCCCTCCACACTATTGCAGCCAGAGTCCAGTCCAGTCCCCCCTCCACACTATTGCAGCCAGAGTCCAGTCCAGTCCCCCTCCAACCTTTGCTGTATAGGAGAGGAGCCGCCGCATTGTTAAAACCGCGGGGAACATGACCGCTTTCAATTCAACAGCTGTGTTCCCTGCTGCGAGCGTCATATACAGCCCCTCCCCTTGTCCAGGAAACTTTGATAGATAGATCACCCATCCAATCCTGGGATAATTCCCTTGTGCATAATTCCCAATCAGCTTCCAGGTTTTATGGTCAAAGCTTAATTGAAAAAGCTGAAGTTATAAGCCGATTGGTTACTATATACACAGCTGCCCCAGATTCTGTGTGCACCAGTTTTGGTAAATCTCCCCCAATGCCCTATCACAGCATTTAGCATTTTTCTTTTATGGCGATATTTTACTTTCTTGAATGTTACCTCTTTCCACTCATAGCATCACTAGTAAGCTATAAGCTTTATCAGGGATCTTTTGTTTTCTATATTAAATTGGCACTTTACAACTTTGACCATTATCGTTTTTTAGACTTCTGTTCTTTCTTCCTGATGTTAGAAAGCCGTAATTAGAATCTGTGGAAAACTGTGATATTGTTTAGAGGCAAAAGCACAGAGAAGCAGGTGCAAAAAAAATGTGTATGGGCAGATAAGCCGTGGGCTCAGCAAAAGGAAGCTAGCTGGAAAAAAGTTATTGCAAGATAGAGCTGTGCTCACTGGAGTGGTACAAGTTGGCACAGGAATGCATAATGAATTTGCGACCTAAATACCTTGTGGATTGGTATTCTAGCACTTTTCATACTTTCATATACAGAGACTTTGCCATTTTGCCATTGTTTAAAAAAAAAAAAAAAAAAAAAAAAATGCTCATCTCTGCCCATGGCCTTTGCCATATCACAACTATGTGTTGTTATTTCACTGACCAGTACCAATAAAACAAAAATGTTTTTACTTTATAATTCCTTTGCTTTAAAGTATATACTAAATGCAAAAAAATATTTTTTTAGTTTTAGATCAAGTGGAGGGGGATTAGAACGCTTGTCAGTTTTTTTTTTTTTTTGCTGTCCGTGTAACCATTAAGGAGATTCATCCTTTCTATTTTTCCTGTTTACCATTATCATTAAAAGTAAAAGAAAATCACAAATTTTGGGTTGTCCCCAGAAAAGTAATAGAGGAGTAATCTTCCAATGGGGACACTAGTTCTGGTGGCCTGGGAGAATTTCTTTTATTTGCAGGGTTTTCCTCTCACTTCCTGTTTGGCTATGGGACAGGAAGTGAAGGGAAATCTACACAATGGTACACAGATGATGGAAAAAAAAAATCTAACAGGTTATGACCAGGGTGGATTTGATTTAAATCACTAGTAAAAAGGCTTGATTTAAGGGGCGGTTCACATCACATGCAGTCCAGTGCGTTTTTTTCTGCATTAGAAACACATGAAAAGCAGATTATATGGTTTCCAATGGCATCTTTTACACCAGTGCTTGCAGTTCCAGTGCGTTTTAGTAGAAAAAAGTAGAACATGCTGCATTTCTCCTGCACTGGGACTGTACTAGAACGCACCAAAAATGCACTGGAACACACATGTCCTTAATTAAGGTGAGAAAAAAGAGGAGGAAAAAAATGCACTGGACTGCATCAAAAACACGCATGCATAAAAAAGCACCTGATGTGAACTGGCCCTAAATCAACTAATTTTTAAAGAGCAACTGGCATCTCTGTCCTGCAGCGGCTCCTCCTCTGACACGCTGTTGACTCACCGACAGTCCCATTCACTTTAATGGGACAGCTGGTGAGGCGGCAGTAACACAAGAAGGTGAGGCATGTGGCGGCAGCAGGTGAGTGACAGGTGCTCTTTAAATGTAAGGACTTATTCTTGCTGATGGTTAGAAGCTTTAATATTTGCAAACAAAATTAAGGTTTCCTGTTTAGACTCAATCATACACTATAGTGAAGAAAAGTATACCGCTCTATAAAACAATTAATCCCTGTTGCTTCCGTCCCAACAAACCAAGAGGGTGCTGGCTGTGCTCAATTAGCATGGGATGAAAGAAAAATCCTGGATCGCCGCACTCCTCAAAAAACTATGTCTTTATTCAAAACATGAAAAAACAACAAAAATTCTAATGGAAAGAACAGCCAAAATTCATGCAGTCAAACAAGAAGTGGACTAGGAAAAAAGAGCTGACATGTTTCGCATCACGTGATACAAAGGACTGTTACTTTTTATGTGTAAGTAGCACATTTTCTGCAGAGGACCAACCCGCGCTTTGCTGGGTCAGAGCTACCCATTTGTTAATCAGCAGGAGGAGTGCGCTTTGCTGATTGGAGAGCTGTAGCTCTGAGCGAACATCTCAGACCACTGCAGAGAGACAGCTGCTTACAAACGGATAGCTGGCAGGGGACATGCTTTTCTACTGCAAAAAGTAAAACCTTTACTACCCATTGTGTTCTTGCCAACCAAATGTATTTTGCTTTAACTGGAAAGTACAGCTGTGCTTTAATGTTGGCTGTAATAACACTGGGCAATGGTTTGATACAGCAATCATCTTCATAAAAAAATCATATTTCATAAACTGGTTGCATTAAATGGATGGATAAATCAATACATAATAAAAAAAAAAGATTGGTCCTGATGGAATTCCAATGCAATCTGATCTAACAAATTGTTTTCTTTGTTGTGTTGATTGATTTTGGTTTTGAGAAATAAATCCCTTTTAAGATCGTATTGCTGGATTGGTTCTCAGTTTCCTTATGGGTGGCAATAAGAATATCTGAATATTTACTTGGAGTTCTGTTTCAGGCTTTGGCATTAAGAACTGAACTGCAGTCACCTTTTCCAGCTCTCACCTTTTATTTTCAGCTGCAGACGTGCTACTAAAGCTGTCAGTGTCATCAAAGTCTTTACCGAGGAAGCTATGTTTTTCAGCAAGACATTACGGAGTGTAAATGCATGACTGATGATTACTTGCAGCTTGTAATTGCACAGAAGGAGCCACTTTTACAAAGTGTATAATTAATCTGAAACTCCTAGAAGATAAATAAAATGTCAGGTGCAACAGAAGATGAAGGCAATAGAGATCATATTAAATACAGATATTTTTTTTTTTTTTGTTGAATAAATATTTCCTACGATTCCAGAACTTTGAATTTGAAGGAAAAGTCCAAACATTAAACAAGGAAAAATGCATATGTGGAGTCCGTGGGCCGCGCACACCGAAAATGCAAAAACAAAAATGGGAAGGTCCCCCAGTGGGGTTTTTTAGTGGCATGATGTTCTAGATAAATAAGAGTAGTTGGATAATATTGAGATTAAAATCTTTACCAAGTTTCAACATTACAGTAAAATATACAACATGGTTGGAGCATTTGTAAAAAGTGTAGATAATATACATATAGTACACTCTGATTATACATAAATGAAAAATGTAAAAAATCATCAACAACAATACAATGCATGTTACACCGTAGTTCAATTGGTTTCCATATGAGTACCCCGACGCGTTTCGACCTAAACTGTCACGGTCTTCTTCAGGGGAATTGTACTGATGGATTATAATTAGAAAAAATATTAAAGTTACATCCCTCTAACAAAAATGTTAACATCTGCTGAGAGGATATTGTTGAAATTATATTTACCACTCAAAAGTTAATGAAATGGCATATAATCAGAGATGGTTGCTGAGAAGTAAAAATGATCCGAAGACCCTCACAACAAGAGAACCCCCGTTCCGCCTGACGGGAACCCACCAAACAAGGCTTGCAAGGAGTCACAAGTGTGGACCATAGGGGGGGAGGAGAAGACCAGACGACACCTGTATTGATTAAATATTTGGTTTAATTTAATATAAGTAGTTAATATGGGTACTATTAATGTTACATAAGCATAGATAACATCCATTGGGCTATAACCCCAACCGCATGTAACGATCTAGTAGGATCATCAACATGGGCATATGTAGGACGTAAGTACTAAAGTGGAATATGTTACCAAGTCCAAGTACACCAATGCTGGTGTATTTGCAAAGGTGTAAATAAGAGTATACCAAAACCAAAGGTTTTGTACTGGTAAATTGAACTTCATACGGATATCAGTGTGGTAGAAAAGGATGTATGGGGTGTGGGTGAATAACATGAATTAACGCATATTTTACTGTAATGTTGAAACTTAGTAAAGATTTTAATCTCAATATTATCCAACTACTCTTATTTATCTAGAACATCATGCCGCTAAAAAACCCCACTGGGGGACCCTACCATTTAAGTCCAAACATTATAGCCATCATCATTCTGTCCCAGTTTTAATGGAATTGAAGGAGAGCGCTTGGGATGTACACCATCGGTGTACTGATTTCCTTCTGGAAGTCCGAAGAGTAGGTTGGGGATGGGGCAATGGGAAAGACTGAAAAGCAGTCATGCTCCATATGCTGAAAGAAAGAAAAATGCGCTAGAAATGAACTACTAGGATATATAACAAACTTGTAGACAAATGTACGTATATGCAACATAAATGATAACATATGTTGATCCCTTATGGTGCTAGTGCTCAATAAGGACTCCTATGGACTGGTGCTCAGACTGGGTGCCAATGTGCGAACCAACTATCACTAGTGTGGTTTATTAGGCATGTGGGGATACCCCGAACTCAGATCTTTAGGATGACGTCTTGTTGATAGAGATGTTGCTCATAGGGATGAATGGGGATCAAAAGAGAGAGAGCCTCATTGCACAATCACAAAATATGTAGAAGAATACGTATCGGCCTAAACTGAGGAAAAAAATTGGGATATTATTATAACAAAAAGTAAAAAATATTGTGTGTTTTTTTTTTTTTCAAAATGTTCTGTCTTTTTTGTTTATAGCGCAAAAATTAAAAATCGCAGAGGTGATCAAATACCACCAAAAGAAATCTCTATTTGTGGGGAAAAAATGATAAAAGTATAATTTGGGTACAGTGTTGAATGACCGCGCAATTGTCATTCATAATGCGTCAGCGCTGAAAGCTGAAAATTGGTCTGGGCAGGAAGGGGGTTTAAGTGCCCAGTAATGAAGTGGTTAAGGGAGCATTTCGCCACCGAGCACCAATGTAAGAGGGCATTTTTCCACGAACACCAATGTAAGGCAGCATTTAGCCACTGAGCACCAGTGTAAGGGGGCATTTCAACACTATCAATGTAAGGGGACATTTCTCCATCGGCCACCAATGTAAGTTAGCATTTCACCACTGAGCTCCAGTGCAAGACTTTGCTATTGTTGAGACTATCCGTTTCCTTATTTTTTTTCATTCAACCCAGCAGTCTGAATGGAAAAAAAATTAAGAGCTTGAGAGGAGCCGCTATACTGACTATCCAATGTTAGTACAATGATCTCCCCACCGAGCTATTGTGAGCTATTGTGTTCTGACAGGGGGGGGGGGGCAGGTACCTGCTGCTATTGACAGGTACCAATCCCCTCTTCCGGAAGACGGGCAGCGTGTTCCCCTACAGGAATGTAGGCGGCTGCACTCTACAGCCAATCCGAAGACCAACTGGGATGCCGACATAATTGTCTCCCTGGACAGGTAAGTGTCCAAATATAAAAAGTCAGCAACTACAGTATTTGTAGCTGCTGACTTAAAACATTTTGTGGGGGTGGGGGGCTGGACCTCCTCTTTTTTGTTGAATATGTGGAGCAATTAAGTGCTGTAAAATAAATCGGCTCTTGGTGTCAAATATTCTACAAGTAGTTATGCCATGTTTAAAACTTTCAGCAGCTTACTGATCATAAAATATAGATTGGATTGGAATAAATGCTTATAGAGCGCCGAATGTGAGTTGTGAAACTTGCGTCTAAGCGCTTACCAACAAGCTGGGGGTATCAAGTTCCCAAGAGCAAAAAGAAGAAACTAGGACATCTATGTAAAAGAGGGGAACAGACAACAAATAAACAGAAATATAAAAAGAGGGGGGGGGGGGTGGCAGGGCACAAAAAGCCTATCCCTACTCCCTGACCATGGACCGCAGCCTGGGATTAAGGCAGCGTCCTGCTAAGGGCTTGGAAGGCCAAGTGTCTATCCGTAGGCTTGTGAAAAAAGCAGTGTTTTTAAGCCCTTACGGAAGGCCATCGAGGAGGAGGATGCTCGGAGCTGATGAGGGAGCTGGTTCCAAAGAGAATTCCCCAGTGTTTGGAGCCGGCGGCCACCTTTTGAAGTTGATCTACTAGATTGATTAATCGCTAACAGGGCGTCAGTCGAACAAAGCTCTCTGGGTGGACAGTAGTGTTGTGTCATATTCGATAAGTACAGGCCGTGGCTTTGCGGCCTTCTGCAGTCCTAAGGTTCCTTCTGGAATCTGGCGCCCTCTTGTGGAGGCCGTTGGTATGACAAGGCAACCAGCAATGCTAATGGAGCTTCACTGCATGTTTCCATCTCCTTCCCTTTACTTAGAAGTTGGAACCCCCAAACATTATATCGTTTTTTTATTCTAACACCCTAGAGAATAAAATGGGGGTCGCAATACTTTCTGTCACACCGTATTTGCGCAGCGGTCTTACAAGCGCACTTTTTTTGGAAAAAAATACACTTTTTTTTATTTAAAAATTAAGACAACAGTAAAGTAAGCCCAATTTATTTTATATTGTGAAAGACAATGTTACGCCGAGTAAATTGATACCCAACATGTCGTGCTTCAAAATTGCGTCCGCTCGTGGAATGGCGGCAAACTTTTGCCCTTTAAAATCTCCATAGGTGACGTTTAAAAAATTCTACAGGTTGCATGGTTTGAGTTCTAGGGCTAGAAAATTGTTGCTCTCGCTCTACCAATCGCGGTGATACCTCACATGTGTGGTTGGAACGCCGCTTTCATATGCGGGCGCTACTCAAGTATGCTTTTGTTTCTGCACGCAAGCTCGGGTGGACGGGGAGCATCCTGGCTCCTAACTTTTTTAGCTGGCTCCTGGATTCCAAGCAAATTTGTCAAGCCCTGCTTTAGGGTAAAAAATATTGAGACAGGCTGTATTACATTGTGCACTTTTATAGCTGATGTTAACATTGATAGTTACTGTATTACTTTAGCAGGGAACCATTCATGTATATGTCTTTGAATGTTTATTTACACCCAGTGGCAGCTGGTGTTTCGGAAGGGTGTTAGTCGGGTGGTATGTTTGCCGCACTCACACAGGTCAGGCAGTCAATTGTTGCCGATGCAGAGCACTGAGATCGATCTGTGCAGCCATCTCCCGAGTCCCCCGGATCTTACGGTACATCCTCCCCTCTGCCCGGCCATCTCCCGAGTCCCCCGGATCTTACGGTACATCCTCCCCTCTGCCCGGCCAATACGATCACTTCTCCTCTCAGCCAATTGCGCTCCTCACACTTCCTGATTGGCAGACAATAGCGAATATTGGGTGGGCTCGGGGCACTGTGCTCTGTGCCCCGAGCCCACCCTTTTTTGAAGCCAATTACAGCCTCAGGCACTAATCGCATGTTTAAAAAAAAAAAAAACTCACTGGAATCCATGCTTCCGGTGACCTGCATGTAGATTAGGGGCTGGGCGCATAGATTAGGTGGGCGGCGCGGCTGCCACTGTTTACATCTTTTAGCTGACTTTTCCTTTTAAAAAGAGTAGGTTAAACTGCTTTAGGTATGATTTACAATATATTAAAATATATTTTGATTCCCTGTGGAGTGGATAATCTTTGTATCCAGCATATGGGTGCCCTGCAGAAGCATCTATTACTGATCCTGTGATTTACTGTATGGCATTTGAATATTCTATAACCTCAGTCGAATTAGTAATGGAAGTGTTGCCCAAGGCAACCAATCAGATGTTTTTAGTTTTCTAAACTGCCCTAGTAGAATGACAGTTGGTGGTTGGGAGCAAGACGGTCACCTACCTGAATGAGTGAGTGAGAGACTTGTAACGCGCAACACATGCAAACTGAATTGCCTCTGGGCGCTGTATCCATTTCATGGGTAAGGAACCCCTTGACCTCAGAAGAGATGGGTTTTAATCTTTCTCCTGAAGGCCAAGTGGTCCAACTCCAGTCGGATGGTGGTTGGTAGTGCATTCCACAGGCGAGGTCCCTGG
This sequence comes from Rana temporaria, assembly GCF_905171775.1. Lineage (NCBI taxonomy): Eukaryota > Metazoa > Chordata > Amphibia > Anura > Ranidae > Rana > Rana temporaria. The sequence continues at coordinate 102,806,820 of NC_053493.1, forward strand.
ACTGCAAATCTTCAATCTCCTTTGGACTTGTATCTGGCTTTGGGTATCTGGAGTAGGTTTTGATTGGTGGATCGCAGAATGCGATTGGGGTTATGGGCTTTTATTTTTTCGCATAGATATTGGGGGGCGTTGCCTTGAATACACTTATGTATTAGGCAGAGTGCCTTGAAAGTGATTCTGTCTTTTACTGGCAACCAATGAAGGGATCTCAGTGAAGGTGAGATTGATTCCCATGGTTTTTTTTCCAGTCACTAGTCGAGCGGCCGTATTTTGAACGACTTGCAGACGAGTGATTTGGTATTTGGGGAGTCCTAGATAGAGGGCATTTGCGTAGTTGAGTCTGGAATTGATGATTGTTCCCACCACGACTGCAATGTCCTCTTTCGGGATAAAGGGTGTGAGTCTGCGTAGTAGGCGCAGCAGATGGTGGGATCCGCTGACTACTGACCCTATTTGTGCATCCATTGTCATGTAGGTATCGAAAATGATTTTGAGACTTTTGACGATGGTGCTAGGGGTGATAGTTTTACCCAGAGTGGGCGGGGGAGTCCATGTTGAGGCGGGGTGATTTATCCGGTTAGCGTGAAACAGGAGAAGTTCTGTTTTTGAACCGTTGAGTTTAAGATAACTGTTTATTAACCTATCTTTACATGTTCTAGTTTATGTTAAGAATGTTTTACAAAAAAAATGGATATTGGGTTTGTCCCTGTAGCATTGTTTTGCATCAAGCTTAAAATAAAGCCGTGTATAAAGAAATTATGTACTGAGAGATTTCTCCAGGCTCTGTTGTGTGAGGAGTGGTGTACCCTTTATACATAATAAAGAATTAAATGAAATCTCTGATTTTGAACCATTCCATTGTGAACAGAGCTTGAAGAAAGCTATCCATTATTCATAAAGAAGCTAAAAATATTTCTTCCAGCATTCCCCTTTGTTACTACAGATTAATCCCTTTTAAAACTCAATTCCCAACAAGCACACATGTAGTGTATATTTTTTTTTATTGATTTTATTTTACATTTTGTATTGTTTTTTAATCCACAGATCATTCAAAGCAGCAAGTCTCTAATTGAGAATGCAGATAGTGTTTATGAGAAGATAGTACAATGTCAGAGGACTGGTAAGTGACATTGTGTGATTATAGCGACATCTAGTATTCTACATTTCTTGTCCCTTTATTGTTGGTTTAAAAAATGTTGCCTGAATTGTACAATAATGTAATTCTGTGAGTTGGGGGGGATTTATTAAAGCCACTGCTAAAACTTTTGCTGTCCTTACCACAAATGAATACTTGCTGTACAAATACGATTAAGATTCTTAAAAGGACACTTTTTAGTAGAAATTGAAAAAAATGTATCTAAAGCCAAAGTTGTGCATAGAGTAGGGATAGGTTGCTATGTCAGGTTTCTATTGCGGTCTGTATTCTCTTGTGGAGACTTCACTTCTCTTCCAGTCAACAGAAAATGGACAACAATGGGAAGATTTCAGCTCTATTCCAGTTTTGGTGATAACTCAAATGTTTGGACTTTCCCATCACTTTCAGTACCTGTGACAATGGTTACCAGGGCAAACCTGGTTGCAGTACAAACAGGCCGATTGTCGGCTGGTTTCTATTGAACTGGCCAATGCCACCGACTTTCAGCCCATGTGTACCGAGCTTAAGGGTTCAAAGCTCTCGCCTCCTTGTCAAAACTACAAAAAAGTTTAGAGAATGGTACCGGCAGGCAAAAGGACGTACATATACATCCCCTTTAAGAAGTGGCGTTGTGGACCTGACCGTTATCGTGTCACGGTGAGGAAGAAGGGGGAAATGCTTATGTAAACAAGCATTTCCCCAGTCTTCCTAGTGACAGGACACAGCTTCCTGTAATCGGAAACGGTGATCACTGTCCTGTCACACACAGCCCATCCCCCCCTACAGTTAGAAGCACTCACTAGGACACACTTAAATGGTCACTAAAGGATTTTTTTTTTTTTTAGCTAAATAGCTTCCTTTACCTTACTGCAGTCCTGGTTTCATGTCCTCATTGTTCGTTTTTGCTTTGATGTTGCTGTAATTGTCGCTCTATTTTTGTTTATAGCGAAAGAAATAAAAACCGCAGAGGTGATCAAATACCACCAAAAGAAAGCTCTATTTGTGGGAAAAAAAGGACGTCAATTTTGTTTGGGAGGCACGTCGCACAATCATGCAATTGTCCGTTAAAGCGACGCAGTGCCAAATCGCAAAAAGTGGCCTGGTCTTTGACCAGCAAAATGGTCCGGGACTTAAGTGGTTAAGTGGTTTTAACTAGCAGATACATAGGGGTTGATTTACTAAAGGCAAATAGGCTGTTCGCTTTGCAGGGGATTTTTCCTTAGTAAATGTGAATATTCACTTTGCAAAGAATACCCCAAAACACGCAACGGAATTAAAAAAATATAGCTTGGACATGATTGGATCAGTAGAACTTTACCTTGATCACTAAACTAAGGGAAACTTTCTTTGTAAAGTGAAAATTTCCATACAAAGTGAACAGCCCATTTCTCTTAAATAAATTAACACTATAGTCCAATCCATCAATACCTGCTGGCAACTTTTTCTCCCAGCTTTAATTTCACTTTAACTTGTCATAATTTTTGCAACAAAGTTATGCCACTGCTTGAAATAAAACCCTGCTCTTGGGTAATGATGGCATAGAAATATATCTGATGGCCAAGCCAAGATGTAAAACGGCAATAGGAACCAAAGCTTACTCCATGCCACCAATCTAGGGTTTCACTGCAGACTACAGAGGTTAGAGACCAAGTGGGTATGGTCCAAGAAAAGGAATACATGCCATCTTTGATAATACGAGACATCATTCTTACTGGCAGCCAAACATCTCTTGTAATGGAAACTTTTCAACACTGATCCTTAGCTGTCAGATCTGGGTAATTTTATCTCTGGTTTTATGTATGATATTGTTTTACCTTCATGGTTGCAAACTAGTTCATGTTGTATATATATTTTCTTTCATTTACTATTTTTAAGACTTTTAAATGTCAAGGTATTTTAGTAAGTAACCGAATATTCCAAGCATGTGTTGCCTTTACAGACTGTTTTAATGAAGTTTAAAAAAAAAGAAAATGTTTTTTTTTTATCCTTACCGTAGAACCCAAGAGAACATGTATGTGATCATGTAAAAGTAGGAGGCCATGGGCCAAGTCCCTAAATATGTCATTGTCATCCAGGCAACTACTGTATACATTGTGACTGGCAACTCTGCTAAAGTATAATGATCCAGTCGTGTAAAAAAAAATGAAATAAATAACAACCAAAAGCATTGTTTTTATGGTAAAGTATGGCTGTGTTTACAGCAGATTCAACTTTTGATTAGCTATTTATTATCGAGCCATTGACCTGAATTGGCTCAAAGTGGCATTTTTCACTAGGCAGCTAAAATAATAAAAATCACAATAATTGAGGCACCGGAAAAAAATGTTTATTACCTCGGCAAATCAAATTCAGTAGACAGTTTGGCGTTTAAAAGTTTTAAACTGACTAAACACAGAAATCTCACCGAGTGAGACCATCACCTCGCCCATACAGGAGATGTGAAAGTGTGTCTGGAAAGACATACTTTCCTCCCACCCTGTTAAATTCCCATTTTCTGCATTCCCCTGTCGCTACTTGCTTCATCATGGCCAGTGCTGAAATTGTTGATGCCCATGAGCCAGGGGAGTGTTGATGTCGGGAAAAAAGAACACTTTAATATAGTAAGGCTAAAAATGCATGCTCACAAATGAGTAAAAAAAATCGAGCAATTTGTATAGTCCGTTATTTGCATCATCCAGCATGATCTGTTGGCCAGTAACGATGGGGGGATGTAGAGTTCAAAGAGCCGACACGTTTCGAGGGGTGTCTCCCCCCCCCATTCTTCAGAGCTCTAAAACGCAAGGCTGGCTTTGATAAACAGGCACCTTTATATCCTCCGTACAAATACCAGTGTCATCTGCAATAGAGAAAGGACAACTCCAGGATAGACTCGTAGGCAATGTTTTTAAGGAAATTGTCAAATAAAAAGAAAATGTTCAATTGGGAAAAGGAAAGCTAATAATTGGTGTTTAGAAGGAAGATTCAAGCTTGGTTGGTGCCTTGTATTTTATATTCCTAAATGGTTTAGCCCATCCATAATTTAGCCTATGGTCAAAGGTGGAACCTGGCAAACTACTTCATTTGGAATGTCAAATTTTTCCAGCTATTTGATCTTGCCCTATATAGAAGTCCATCTTTCCTGTTTCTCGCGGTTTAATAAGCTTAACGCCTAAATCTGGATTTACATTTATTAGTTCTTCTGTTAGGATTCTTGTGTAGCATGGGATTCCATGTTTTAATGCAGCAAAATGCCCATTTTGTTTTCAATGCTTACTCTATGGCAGGGGTCTCAAACTGGCAGCCCTCCAGCTGTGGCGAAACTAGTGCCATGAGGCATTACATGGCTGACCGTTACAAGCATGACTCCCACAGGCAGAGGCATGATGGGACTTGTAGTTTCGCAACAGCTGGAGGGCCGACAGTTTGAGACCCCTGCTCTATGGGGTTGATTTACTAAAACAGAATATGCATTAAATTGACAATATAAGCTGTGTTAACCACTTGCTTACTTGGCACTTAAACCCCCCTCCTGCCCAGGCCAATTTTCAGCACTGTCCACTTTGAATGACAAGTGCATGGTGTCATGCTAGACTGTACCCAAATGACATTTTTATATTTTTTTCCACACAAATAGAGCTTTCTTTTGGTGGTATTTAATCACCACTGATGTTTTTATTTTTTTGCTAACCAACAAAAATTTTTTTTTAAGAAAAAAAAAACTTTTCATCGTTTGTTATAAAATTTTGCAAACGGGTAATATTTCTTCATTGATATGCGCTGATGAGGCTGCACTGATGGGCACTGATAGGCCACAGATAAGGTGGCACTGATGGGCCACAGATAAGGTGGCACTGGTAGGCCACAGATAAGGCGGCACTGGTAGGCCACAGATAAGGCGGCACTGGTAGGCCACAGATAAGGCGGCACTGGTAGGCCACAGATAAGGCGGGCACTGGTAGGCCACAGATAAGGCGGGCACTGGTAGGCCACAGATAAGGCGGGCACTGGTAGGCCACAGATAAGGCGGGCACTGGTAGGCCACAGATAAGGCGGGCACTGGTAGGCCACAGATAAGGCGGGCACTGGTAGGCCACAGATAAGGCGGGCACTGGTAGGCCACAGATAAGGCGGGCACTGGTAGGCCACAGATAAGGCGGGCACTGGTAGGCCACAGATAAGGCGGGCACTGGTAGGCCACAGATAAGGCGGGCACTGGTAGGCCACAGATAAGGCGGGCACTGGTAGGCCACAGATAAGGCGGGCACTGGTAGGCCACAGATAAGGCGGCACTGGTAGGCCACAGATAAGGCGGCACTGGTAGGCCACAGATAAGGCGGCACTGGTAGGCCACAGATAAGGCGGCACTGGTAGGCCACAGATAAGGCGGCACTGGTAGGCCACAGATAAGGCGGCACTGGTAGGCCACAGATAAGGCGGCGCTGGTAGGCCACAGATAAGGCGGCACTGGTAGGCCACAGATAAGGCGGCACTGATGGGACCCAGTGTTAATGACTAAAACATTTTAGTTGACTAAATGAATATGATTTTAGTTGACTAAAATACGGCTAAAACTAAAATGCCATTTTAATCTAAAGACTAAAATGGAACTAAAACTAAAATGCCATTTTAGTCAAAAGACTAAGACTAAAACGAAATTGAAATTTGACTTAAAAAATTAACACTGGTCTGTAGTGCATGTTAATACCTCAATGCCATAAATAATATCATATTAGATTTTTCATTTCAGCAGTATATAATGAGTTTGGAAGTTGTAGAGAAATGTTAACTAATGCATTACAATTTAAGTACACTCAGATTTTAGACGACTAAAATTAGTTTGTCGACTAAAATGTACTGGAGATTAAGTCGACTAAATACGACTTAAACTAAAACAACTGCAGAAGACTAAATGGGACTAAAAATAAAATGCCTTTTTAGTCCTAAGACTAAAACGAAATCGAAATGTGCTGCCAAAGGTGGCACTGATGGGTAGCACTGATGGGTACCACTGATGGGTACTGGTAGGTGACACTGATGGGCAGCACTGTTGATGAGGCACTGACTGGTGACATTGATAGGTGGCACTGATAGGTTGCACTGTTTTGCACTGGTAGGTGGCACAGGTGGGCACAAATGAGGCTGAGGCTGCTCTCCTTGATCAGGGACCGATGTCCCTCTGACAAATGTCGGTTATCCGCATTTTTTCTAGCGTGAGGAGAAAAAATAGCCGATTACTGGCTCTGTTTACATCACATCGGGATCGACCCCTTGTTCCGATCTGTGATCGACCCCTTGTTCCGATCTGTGATCGACCCCTTGTTCCGATCTGTGATCGACCCCTTGTTCCGATCTGTGATCGACCCCTTGTTCCGATCTATGATCGACCCCTTGTTCCGATCTATGATCGTACCCTTGTTCCGATCTGTGATCGTACCCTTGTTCCGATCTGTGATCGACCCCTTGTTCCGATCTGTGATCGACCCCTTGTTCCGATCTGTGATCGACCCCTTTTTCCGATCTGTGATCAACCAAGTCTCATAGACTTTCTGATCACAGAGCGTGGCGTGCTCCTGCCCTGCAGGGGGTGCGCAGGCTGCCCGGGCACGGGAGGACATCTTCTGAAGCCCTCCCAGCAAAGTAGATCTGCGCTGTAGCCGTAATTTGGCTATAGTGTGTATTAGAAGGGGTTAAATTCTCTAGACCCAATATTATAGACAAAGTAGTAAACCATGCAGACATGATTGTATTCTTCATGCCTACAGCCGGAAACCTAGCTATATGAAATAAACGTGTGGAGCCTGAAATGAAATGTTGATTTACTAAAACTGCATAGTGCAAAACCTGGTACAACTCTGCATAGAAACCAATTGGCTTTCAGTTAATTTTTTTTGTAAAAGTTTAAATTGAACAATCTGAAGTTAGATGCTGATTGGCTACCAAGCACGGCTGCACCAGGTTTTGCACTCAATTCAGGCTTCATACTTTTATTCTATATAGTAATGTTTCCTGCTGTAAGCATCAAGAATACAATCCCTTCTGCATGTTTTACTACTTTGTCTATAATATGTTGTTATCTAGAGAATTTAAAGCGGTAGTTCACCCTCCTTCACGTCATTAGACCATTACATTCGGCATCGTAGCGCGAGCTACGGTATGCCGGTCTTAAATTTTTAAACCCCGTACTCACTGTGCTATAGATGATTGAAGAATCCGACTCCCGCGGGGAATGGGCGTGCCTATGGAGAGGGAGGATGATTGACGGCCGGCTCTGGCACGTCACGCTCCCCGAAGACAGCTGGAGTAGGTCTCGGCTATTCACGGCGCCTGCGCACAGGCTATGCGCAGGCGCCGTGAATAGCCAAGCCTATTTCGGCTATTTCCGGAGAAGCGTGACGTGCCAGGGCCGGCCGTCAATCACCTTCTCTCACCATAGGAACGCCCATTCCCCGGATTCTTCAATCATCGATAGCACAGTGAGTACGGGGTTTCAAAATTTAAGACCGGCATACCGTAGCTCGCGCTACGATGCCGAAAGTAATGGTCTAATAAAAAAAAACATTTTTTTTTTTTTAACAGGGTGAACCCCCGCACAGCTTATTCTGTCAGTTTAATGCATATTCTTCTATTTATCTGGATGTTGTGGTTTGATGTTTGAAATGAAGCTGGCAAGTGATGAGGGTGATTAGAGCTGAAATGAACATGCCTTTGGGATCCATATTATTATACTGAACTGAGAATCATTGTAGGAGCTGTGGCTGATAGATGGAGGATAATAAAGATTACATGTGAATGACACGGCAGAATCGCACATCAACTAGACTTTATTTACTAATGAAAATAGCCTGTTTAACAAGCGCCAGCGGTGTCCCCAAATAGCTCCAATATGCTGTTCCATTTAGAAGATTCATAATTGATTAATCAATCTTTCCCGTTTACCTAAAATGTTTACCAGACTAGAAATAACCATGGAAGTTGTCCCTAATACAGCTTTTCAAGGTTGTCTCATAGAGCAAAAATAACTTTCAATTAACTTCAGACAGGGTGGCTTTGTTCCTGAACCTGGTCAACCAGATTGTTGGCCATTACTAAAAAACTGTCCAGTTCCTTCTGTTTTTTTCATACCAATTACTAAATCTAGGCTGCTAAATTTCTGCTGGTTGAAAAACACATTTTACTATCTTTGATGAGCAGATTGTTATAATGGAAGAATTGCATGTGACTCAAAAGGTGAAAAAAACACTTTGCACTATTTAATTCCTTCTTAAATAATGAGTTCACTTGTGCTAATTGGGTTACAACAGCTTTTAATGTCTATTAGAAAACAATTGACTGCAAAACTCAAAGGGCATTTTAGCATTCACAGTGGCTTCCGTTCTCAGTGTTTTTTTGGACTGTATAGTTCACAAGGTTTTGGTGTGCTATGGGTCATTTACATGTACATTTTAATTGTATTACCAATCATCTTTGAAAATATACTAATTTGCAGTTACAATAATTTGTCACATGGTAACATCCCATTAAAATCCGCTAAAAAAACATCCTGGTCGAGTCAAATGATAATACAGCATAATACAGAACTAAACCGATAAGAATAGCTGAACCTAAATGAGGAGTATTGCCCAACAGAGTGGATTAGAGCAGTTACTTGTACAATTAACTATAAATATGTGTGTGTGTCTCTACATACTGGACTGTATATATGGCCCAGGCAGACTGATCTCCATGCTAGCACAGTGAAAAAGAAGTACGTAAGCAAGTCTCTTATGGCAGAGCTGGTAGGAGGGAAATCTTTCCCATCACCCTGCTGCCACACAGAGCGATAATGCTTACACACACTAGCTGATCAGGGTGTGCCCAGGCACACATGGCACACCTATGCTATCTATCTACATTATTCATATGTTGTGAAAAGTTTTGTGAGGTCTTCCTTTACATGCACGTGAACTGTAATGTCATCCCATTCTTAGTCCGTAGGGATAAATATTGAGTTGGCCCACCCTTTGCAGCTATAACAGCCTCAACTCTTCTGGGAAAGTTGTTCACAAGGTTTAGGAGTGTTTCTATGGGAATGTTTGAGCATTCATTTAGAAGCGCATATGTGAGGTCAGGCACTGATGTGGGCGAGAAGGCCTGGCTCGCATTCTCTGCTCTAATTAATCCCAAAGGTGTTCTATTGGGTTGAGGTCAGGACTCTGTGAAGGCCAGTCAAGTTCCTTCACCCTAAACTCGCTCATCTGTCTTTATGGGCCTTGCTTTGTGCACAGGTGCGCAGTCATGATGGAACAGGAAGGGGCCATCCTCAAACTGTTGTCACAAATTTGGAAGCATAACATTTTCCAAAATGTCTTGGTATGCTGACGTCTTAAAAGTTCCCTTCACTGGAACTAAGGGGCCAAGCCCAACCCCTGAAAAAAACCCTACACCATAATACCCTCTCCACCAAATAATTTTGACTAGTCCACAAAGCAAGGTCCATAAAGTCATGACCTCCAATCCGATAGAATTAGAGCGGAGACTGAGAGCCAGGCCTTCTTGTCCACATCAGTGCCTGACCTCACCTCTGGAAAAATGGTCAAACATTCACATAGACACACTCCTAAACCTTTTGGGAAGCCTTCCCAGAAGAGTTGAAGCCTCTACACAACCCTGTTAAAATGTCAGGTCTCTGCAATCATTTTAGAACTTTTTCCACCTTTTAATGTGACCTATAAACTGTACAGCTCAGTTGAAAAACAAAATCTTTTAGGTGTCAGGAAGTAAAAATAAAATAGGGTTGCATAAGTGTGCACACCCTTGAACTAATACTTTGTTGAAACACCTTTTGATTTTATTACATCACGCAGTCTTTTTTGGGTATGAGTCTATTGGCATGGCACATCTTGACTTGGCAGAATTTGCCCACTCTTCTTTGCAAAAATGCTCCAAATCTGTCAGATTGCGAGGGCATCTCCTGTGCACAGCCCTCTTCAGATCACCTCACAGATTTTCAATCAGATTCAGGTCTGGGCTGTGCCATTCCAAAACGTTAATGTTCTTCTGGTGAAGCCATTCTTTTGCTGATTTGGATGTGTGCTTTGGGTCAATGTCATGCTGAAAGAGGAAGTTCCTCTTCACGTTCAGCTTTCTAGCCGAAGCCTGAAGGTTTTGTGCATATATTGACTGGTATTTGGAACTGTTCGTAAATTCCCTCTACCTTGTCTAAGGCCCCTATTCCAGTTGAAGAAAAACAGCTCCAAAGCATGATGCTGTCACCACAATGCTTCACGGTGGGTTTGGTGTTCTTTTGGAGATATGCATACATATCTTTTGGAATTATGGCCAAAAAAGTTCAACCTTGGTTTCATCAGACCATAACACATTTTCCCACATGCTTTTGGGAAAACTTCAGATGTGTTTTTGCAAAATTTAGCCAGGCTTGGATGTTTTTCTTGGTAAGAAAAGGCTTCTTCCTGTCTTGCCACTCTAGCCCATAGCCCGGACATATGAAGAATATGGGAGATTGTTTTCACACAGCCAGTACTTGCCAGATATTCCTGCAGTTCCTTTAATGTTGCTGTAGGCCTCTTGGCAGCCTCCCAGACCAGTTTTCTTCTTGTCTTTTCATCAATTTTGGAGAGACGGTCCAGTTCTTGGTAATGTCACTGTTGTGGCATATTTTCTTCACTTGATGAAGGTCTGTCTTCACTGTGTTCCATGGTATATCTACTGCCTTGGAAATTCTTTTGTACCCTTCTCCTGACTGATACCTTTTAACAATGAGATCCCTCTGATGCTTTTGAAGCTCTCTGTGGACCATGACTGTAGGATGCGACTAAGAAAATGTCAGGAAAGACCTACTAGAACAGCTAAACTTTATTTGGGGTTAATCAGAGGCACTTTAAATGATGCCAGGTGTGTACTGACTCCTATTTAACATACGTTTGAATGTGATTGCTTAATTCTGAACACCGCTACATCCCCAGTTATAAGAGGCTGTTTCATTTTTTTACATCACAGAAACCTGACATTTTAACGGGTGTGTAAACCTTTTATATCCGTGTATGTGTATGTGTGTATATATGTATATATATATATATATATATATATATATATATATATATATATATATATATATATATATATATATATATAAATATAAATAACATCCCATTAAAATCGTCTAGATAAAAAATCCTTGTTGAGTCAAATGATAATACATCATATATACTGTTTAACAATTGACCTAATATATTTATATTACAAATACCGTATTTATCGCGGTATAACGCGCTCTGGCGTATACCGCGCACCCCCAAAGTGGCCCCCAATCCTGTGGGAAAAAAAGATTTTTTGTTGTTTTGTACTTACAGTTTTGATGTCTTGCGCGGCGTCCATCTGCGGCCTCGTCGGGTCCGGCGTCCTTTTGCGGCCTCGTCGGGTGTCCTCTTCGGTGGGTCGGGCGTCCATCTTCGGCGGGTCGGGCGTCCATCTTCGGCGGGTCCGGTGTCCATCTTCGGCGGGTCCGGTGTCCATCTTCGGCGGGTCCGGTGTCCATCTTCGGCGGGTCCGGTGTCCATCTTCGGCGGGTCCGGCGTCCTTCGGCGGCGTCCTCCCGCTCGTTTCCCGCCACGACTTTGAATACTGCGCCTGCATATAGCGAGCGCAGTACACTCGTGAATCTTCGGGCAGGCTCGGGCGCCTCTCGCACTGACGTCCTGTACGCTCAGGACGTCAGGACGTCAGTACGAGAGGCGCCGAGACTGGCCGAAGATTCACGAGTGTACTGCGCTCGCTATATGCGGGCGCAGTATTCAAACTCATGGCGGGAAATCGGGTATCGGCGTATACTGCGCACCCACGATTTTGCCCTGATTTTCAGGGCAAAATAGTGCGCGGTATACGCCGATAAATACGGTATATATTTCATATTTATTCAATATGTATTGCATCCATGACACTGAGGCTGCGTCCATCATTTGACACACTTCTAGCAACTTTATATAAAAAGGGAAATTAGCCTTGAGCTAAACCCGCTGGATTCAAATGGTACATAAAGATTGCTAATACAAAATTTTCAATATTAACCATAGATTAATTTTTTTTTAAATGTTATTCTTTTTATGTTTTTATCATAAGGTAATATTTAAAAAAAAACTGTTTAGTCCACTCAAAACCAACCCACTTTTTTTTGAAGTTTTTTTAACTGAACATCGCTACACTTATTACATATATTTGAAATCACTGTTTCTGTGGACAACGGCAAATGCACAAATATTCACTTGTCATAATTGTTTTGATCATTTATTGTAGTTGGCACTTTTTGCACTTTGTTGGCATGTTTTATTTCTATTCTCATTAGTAATTATTTGAAAATGTATTAACATTATTTTATCTCTTGAATATTGGTTTTACATGCATTTTACAAATCTTTAGCTAGGAGTTCATTAATTTCTATTGTAATTATTTAGAATTAGCTCCGTGCAATAGTTATGTTTTTTTTTAATCAAATAATTTTTTTATTATTATTATACATACATACAAATGTATCAAATGAAATCCATGAATTATATAAAAAATAGAAAAACGCACACAACAGACAAACCTTGCACCTCTCGGACTAAAGTGACTTGGCATATAATAAAGACATAAATACATTTTACACATCAAGTTGTTTGCCACAAATACCAATCATTAAACTATAGAGCCTTCCTCTCTTCAGCATCAAATTATCAAAATGTATTTTACGCACTATTTTTTCTTTCTTTTACTCCTCACTCCTCTACTTCTTTTCATTGCTCCCATCTATCTCCTCTGCCTCACTCCTCTCCACTAGGTACTCCATCATATAATTGATTACTATCTATCCAACATGACCATATTTTACCAAATCTTTGGAGTGTATCTCTATGCTTGTATGTCAATTTTTCTCTTTTAAGTATATAATTAAGTTTCTCAACCCATTGTTTATGGGTTGGAATATCAGCATGTGACCATTTTTGTAAAATAACTTTACATGCTAAATATAAAGATCTTATCCACATAGTATGCATCATTGCTGGTAACGTTCCATCCGGAATTATTCCCAGTAGTGCAAGTTTGGGCATTCCTATTCTCTCAGTAGAGCATAGTGAATTTAAGGTAATAAATATTTTTTTCCAGTAACGATGAAGCTGTGGACATCACCAGAGCATGTGGATAAGAGAGGTTTACTCTAGCAAAGAAGGCACACAGCATTAAAAACATGACAGATGCCCCCACTACAATAACAAGAAATATGTTTTTGACTGAAGTTCTGCTTAAAATATAGGGGTTTAAATAGGATTAATGGTACAATGTATTTTTATTCTAAAGTGTGTCTGAGCTTGATTATAGGGGTCAACCGAGAGTATGCAATTGTATTGTCAGAAAAAGAAAATCATATTTTCATGCCTTTTTTTGTAAAATAGGAGATCAGGCAAAGGCAACATTGAAAACAAACAAGATTTAGGTAATCTAATCCAACTCCAGCACAATTTTCTGTATTCTGCGTGACTTTCTTCCCTCCATAGACTGCAGTGTCTTTTCAGCAGCCACACCATTTTCTGCCCTGTAATTTTGTTACAGTACACCATTGCTTGCAACATGGATAACAGCTTTGCTTGTGTGCCCACTGAGTAAAGTTCACGAAACAAGCTTCAAAATGTAAAATGGGCATAACAGCAAACAATATTAGTGGTCTGCTGTAAGCAGGGCTGGACCCACCCAGTTCAATCGCCTAGCTTGTGTGAATATCAGGTATTTCTTTTTCATACATCATGGGACACAGAGGAATGCCTTCGGCCTCGTACACACAATAGGTTAAACAGAGGACAACGGTCTGATGGACCATTTTCATCGGTCAAAACCGATTGTGTGTGGGCCCCATAGGTTATTTAACCATCGGTTAAAAAAAGCCAACTAGCTTTAAATTTAACCCGTCGTCCATCGCATCCTGCCCGTCGTCCAGCGCGTCCATCGGCGGCCTCGTCCAATCCGGCGTCCTTCTGCGGCCATCCCCGCTCGATCCCCGCTTCCCGCACTCTGTTCGAACCACTGCGCCGACATATACCGAGCGGAGTACACTCGTGTATAGTCGGGCGGGCTCGGCTTCTCTCGCGTAAACGACGTACAGGACACACACGACGTGACCGCGAGAGGAGCCGAGCCTGCCCGACTATACCCGAGTGTACTGCGCTCGGTATATGTCGGCGCAGTGGTTCGAACAAAGCGCGGGTATAGGCGTATAGCGCGCACCCACGATTTTGCCCTGTTTTTCAGGGCAAAAAAGTGCGCGGTATACGCCGATAAATACGGTACACTAAAGGTGCATCCAGACATCTGTCAAACAACTTTTTGTTTGATCTTTTTAACATCTTTCGCTAAATAAAAAACTGATGGTCTATAAAAATCTAACCTAGATGATTGAGAGAAGATTTAGAGAAGGATGCCTTCTATGGTCAGCAAGGGCTTACAGATCTGATACCTTAAACATCTAGATCCACTTGGGGCTCAGGCACAGCACCCAGGGCTATTCATCTATTCCTGTATGTGTGTAACCATTCAGATGTGAGATTACAGGTGTACAGCCACGGCGTATGTCAGCCTGGTATTGATGTATACAGGCTACTGCCCGCGGCTGTACGCCAAGACCTCTGACTTGTGGGTGCTGAGACTAACTAAATTCTGGCAATGTATGCCCAAATGCTTCACTCAAGTTTATGAAAACTTGGTCTCTCAAATCTCACATATGCTTTTAGTCTAGACACTAGACTAGACTAGCCCCAACAAATACATGGGTTAGCTTACAAAATCTAAAGCCCTTTTTACGTACTTAAATCTGAGCTCACATGGCATGCTGGGTCACAAGTCATCTTTTATGCAAATCAATGTGATGATGTCACAAAGAGGTGAAAAGTTGGTGTGGGCATGGACTGCATAGCTGGATCCATGGGTTGTCACTTCTGGAAGTTGTGCCAGTGAGGGGCACAGACAACAGACTAGTTATTATTTTAATAATTGATGAATGGGTGTGAGGAAGGGATGAGAGGAGGGAGACCTTTGAACTGAGATGGAATTTACCATGCTATTGCAATGTCTGAAGACTTTTTCAATACTTTTCAATTTGCAGGTTTTGCTAAAATTATACCTGGTGGTCATGCAGACTACTGATGAAGACAAGTGCACATTTTTGCACACTTTACGCAGGCATGTTCCACTGTTTTCACCACCAGAAAACCCCCTTAACGAAATGCCATGCAGATATCTCTGGATTTTGTTGTACATTATGGTGACCGGAAGTCGTTGGACAAAGGCTGTAGACTGCAGTGGTCATCAACCCTGTCCTCAGGACCCACTAACAGGCCAGGTTTGCAAGATAACTGAAATACATCACAGGTGATATCATTTGCTGCTCAGTGATTGCAGTATTCTAGTCTGCATCTCCCCAAGGTAATGCATAAAACCTGGCCTGTTAGTGGGCCCTGAGGACAGGGTTGATGACCACTGCTGTAGAGGATAAGCAGCACCGAGAATCCACAAAGGATAAAAAGAACATAAAAACAAAAATTATTAAAACAAATTGCAAACTTATGTTGTTTAGTTAGGGTTTACATTTACTTTAATGCCACGGATTTTCATATTTGAAGACCATGCTATTTAAATGCTGTAGTAGGATGTTTTTTCATTAATAATTACATATATTATTATAAGCCTAAAAGAAGATGGTTTGAGTGCATTCCTAATGTAATAGAAAAGTAATGTTTCTGGACCTGAAGTTGAAAAGATTAAAGTTGTTTTTCAACGAGCATCTGCACTACATTTAGAGATCTTGTCTAAACACGTGCCACATATTACATGCAGGCTGCATATCTGATCTGGCAACAATTGCTGACACAAAACATGGAAAAGGAAGTGAGAAGGCCAACCACTGAATACTTTGGGCAGCCCATTAAAATATTTGTCTGCTAAATACAAGCATGCTGTTACAGATTGGAGGACAAAAGCATGACAGACCGTAAAGGATACGAACACTTGTATAAGTGTTGATTAATACAAGTTGTACAAGTTTAATAATAATTCACAAGGGTGCTAGTATATTCTGAAATGAACAATATTCTTATGTATTGCAAATAAGACTTTTTTTATTTTTATGTATTTCTTTTCTTTTTTCTTTTTATTTCTGTGAACACATTCACGGGAGTGTTGTAGTTCCCTGCAACCAATTCTATTAATATAGTATAGTTTTGGCTCACACAGGCAATAGTTTTATCGCTTTTTCAGATAAAGTTCAATGCTCAGAATATTGAGACTCGTCGGTGCATACAAAACATCCTTGCAGGTTTTAAAGAAAAATATAAAATTATAAAAAAAGTATACATCATATAAAATAGTTACAAAGCTCATTCGGTGTAAAAAATAACTTGCAAGCAGTCTTAAAAAAATTCTCTTGCTTGCAACAGTACTTTTTATTCCAGTAAATTATTTTCTGAATTCCCATTCCCTGTTTATTTGATTGGCTTTCTGCTTTGTCCATATGTATGCATATGCTTGAAGCCATATTGCAGATTTTATTTTTATTTTTTACAGTAAGAGTTTAATCGTTGGTGAAATATATTCAGTTACTTACAGATGTAAATGGATGCAAAGCCTGCAGCTTTTCTTATTAGAACACTGAGGTGAACAGATGGTAATATTGAAGGCATAACCCTTTCTTGCAACTTTGCAGCCAGTGTTATAGAGTGATGGCAAGGTCTGTACAGGACAGCCCAGAAACTCTGACCCCAAGAGCTTCTGAGTTTTAACTGCATTTAAAATTACTGTATTTAACTGTATTTCTATTACAGCAAAAGCAGCATAAGCAAATAGACCATGAAGTATTGGTCCCCCTGCTGCTTTTGATGTAATGTAAAATAAACGCACAATCCAAGAGAAGAGCTGGAGCCCACATAATGGCATGTTTGGCGGATAGTATTAAGGGTTTCCAGTTTAAAAAAAAAAAAAAATCACTATTTTTTTTTTGTCCTATGTTTGTTTGTCATTATAACTTATAATACTCTTTTTTTTTTTTTTTTTTACTCTTTTGGAAAATGTAATAAATCCAATCCTAGGTTTTTAGTTTTTCTGTTTCGAAATCTTTTCTGCAATCTGCTTTCCTCTTAATACCTTGAATCTTCTCTATTTCCTAATGAAGTTCAGATTAGATAAGAGGATGACTTCTTGAAAAAAGAGGGAGAAAAGCTACAGGGATTACAGAAATGACACATGAAAAACGACCATTTTCTCATATAAATTGTAACTTTTTTTACAGCCATGGAATTCCACGAGAATCTCAACTCCATCGGGGCTAAAGAAGGTTTGAAAGAAAGGAAGATGTTTAAGGCTGTGGAGAGCTTTACATGGAACATTACAATACTAAAGGTAGATATCCGCTTGTAAATCTGCCACATCATTCTTGTTTGAATCACAACTGTATTCCCTGCACATTTCATCCCAGACTAACCATATGGTCCTGAGCTGTGTTCATCATTGGATGGATTACTACTCTGTCCTTCTGGCCTACTTCATTCTTGTAATCAAAGAGTTCTGGCAAACACTTACTATTAAATGTAAATGCTTCCCACTGCTGCGCAGAGAATACTAAATATTATGTTTATTAAAAATAATTTATTAGCTCTTTTTGTGCTGCTGGTTGACTTCTATTTCTTTGTTTTAGTTACGGCAGTAAAAAAACCTTAACACATTTTAAAACTATTATGTTTATATTAGAAACAGAAGCAAACTAATAGTCCTGAAGGTCTATGTGCTAGTTTTTAGGCAGTTCTAGGTGGGTTTGCACAGTTTGACCCCCATGTGGCCCACGGAGCCCTCGGATGTGGCCCGTGACCTCCTGCTCTAGGATGGCGAGTTGGCAAGCCATGATCGTGGGTTGTCGACCCACCATCCCAGAGCATGAGTGTTGTGATTGAAGCCGGGGGTAGAGGAAGCTAGCGGCTGCAGAGCCGCATAAGCCGATGCTTCCTGTATATCATCCGCTCCTGTCACAGGTGAAGTGATACCAAATGCACTCTGCTTGGGACAGCAACAGCCGGCGATATCTGAATGGAAGACTGTTAAAGGTAAGTTTATCACTAAAAGCACAGTGTGTATATGGGCATATCTGTTCTGCCGTGGTTCGTGCGCTGCTTTCAAACTCATCCGCAGGTGCAGCGCAGTGCACCTGTGGGTTACCTGCACTGAGCCATAGACTTCTGTTATTACCTGCGGGTTTGGTACACTTTCAGAAAGTGAACTGCACCTGCAGGATATGATAGAAGTCTATGGCAAAGTGTAGCTAACCCGTAGGAAAGCCACAGGAGCACTGTGCTGCACCCTTGGTATGGGTAAACCATCGGTGTGAAAGCAGTCTTGAGCTCCTTTGACACGATCGGTCCAACCCAATCAGAACCCTTGTTCACCTCTATGGAGCCACTGATGTAAACGGAATGGAAAAAATATAGCTGCGCTGCAATGCACTAGTAATTCACAAGCAAAGGTGAAAGAAAAAAAAAAAAAAAAACATAAATGAAAAAAATATATAAAGAATCAATAAATGTAACAGTGGATGATGTTCCAAGATATCACTATGCAAAATGACGATCCTTTCTGCAAGTTGGTTATCGGTGACTTCAAACAGATTGACACCCAAGAAGAAGTGTCAAGAAGTTAAAGAAAGGGATCCTCCACCTCTTACAGGGAGTGCAGAATTATTAGGCAAATGAGTATTTTGACCACATCATCCTCTTTATGCATGTTGTCTTACTCCAAGCTGTATAGGCTCGAAAGCCTACTACCAATTAAGCATATTAGGTGATGTGCATCTCTGTAATGAGAAGGTGTGTGGTCTAATGACATCAACACCCTATATCAGGTGTGCATAATTATTAGTCAACTTCCTTTCCTTTGGCAAAATGGGTCAAAAGAAGGACTTGACAGACTCTGAAAAGTCAAAAATAGTGAGATATCTTGCAGAGGGATGCAGCACTCTTAAAATTGCAAAGCTTCTGAAGCGTGATCATCGAACAATCAAGCGTTTCATTCAAAATAGTCAACGGGGTCGCAAGAAGCGTGTGGAAAAACCAAGGCGCAAAATAACTGCCCATGAACTGAGAAAAGTCAAGCGTGAAGCTGCCAAGATGCCACTTGCCACCAGTTTGGCCATATTTCAGAGCTGCAACATCACTGGAGTGCCCAAAAGCACAAGGTGTGCAATACTCAGAGACATGGCCAAGGTAAGAAAGGCTGAAATACGACCACCACTGTACAAGACACACAAGCTGACACGTCGAGACCGGGCCAAGAAATATCTCAAGACTGATTTTTCTAAGGTTTTATGGACTGATGAAATGAGAGTGAGTCTTGATGGGCCAGATGGATGGGCCCGTGGCTGGATTGGTAAAGGGCAGAGAGCTCCAGTCCGACTCAGACGCCAGCAAGGTGGTGGTGGAGTACTGGTTTGGGCTGGTATCATCAAAGATGAGCTTGTGGGGCCTTTTCGGGTTGAGGATGGAGTCAAGCTCAACTCCCAGTCCTACTGCCAGTTTCTGGAAGACACCTTCTTCAAGCAGTGGTACAGGAACAAGTCTGCATCCTTCAAGAAAAACATGATTTTCATGCAGGACAATGCTCCATCACACGCGTCCAAGTACTCCACAGCGTGGCTGGCAAGAAAGGGTATAAAAGAAGAAAAACTAATGACATGGCCTCCTTGTTCACCTGATCTGAACCCCATTGAGAACCTGTGGTCCATCATCAAATGTGAGATTTACAAGGAGGGAAAACAGTACACCTCTCTGAACAGTGTCTGGGAGGCTGCGGTTGCTGCTGCACGCAATGTTGATGGTGAACAGATCAAAACACTGACAGAATCCATGGATGGCAGGCTTTTGAGTGTCCTTGCAAAGAAAGGTGGCTATATTGGTCACTGATTTGTTTTTGTTTTGTTTTTGAATGTCAGAAATGTATATTTGTGAATGTTGAGATGTTATATTGGTTTCACTGGTAAAAATAAATAATTGAAATGGGTATATATTTTTTTTTTGTTAAGTTGCCTAATAATTATGCACAGTAATAATCACCTGCACACACAGATATCACCCTAAAATAGCTAAAACTAAAAACAAACTAAAAACTACTTCCAAAAATATTCAGCTTTGATATTAATGAGTTTTTTGGGTTCATTGAGAACATGGTTGTTGTTCAATAATAAAATTAATCCTCAAAAATACAACTTGCCTAATAATTCTGCACTCCCTGTATATCAAATCTCCTTACCGACTTCAAAGGATTTCTTGTCAGGAGATCACAACAGCCTGTGGTTATTTAACCCCGCCCAGGGTCTCTCAGTGGTAAACAGCAAAGAGTCTCCTATCTCCTCCATGTTAGAGCTCCTTAGTGTGTCTCACGAGTGGGAAATGCCGGTGCTCAGATGTGACCACAGCTGCTTCTAGCCGATCACCGGCGATCACGGAAGCGTGGAATTACTAGTGCATTGCAGCGCAGCTATATTTTTTCCATATTGTTTTAGTGCGTGTATCTTGCATATTTAGTTGTGGCAGCTGTTGCACATCACCATTTTTATTTTGTTCTTCCTATACACACTGGGACAGCACAGTATTTTTTTCCTTACATTTACAGATGTAAACGGACCTGTGGCTATTTACCCCTACCTCCCTCCAATCTAATCTGCTAAAAAAAAGGAGGGGGGGAATCTGTCCCCTTTAGAGTTGAGCGGACACCTGGATGTTCGGGTTTGGGTCCGAAGCCGAACTTTAAAAAAAAAGTTTGGGTTCGGGAACCCCGAACCCCATTGTAGTCAATGGGGTTCGGGAACCCCGAACCCCATTGTAGTCAATGGGGTTCGGGAACCCCGAACCCCATTGTAGTCAATGGGACACAGACTTTTAGGAAAAAAAATGCGCGGAGGTCCCCGCAAATTCAATAACCAGACCCTTTAGGTCTGGTATGGATATTAAGGGGAACCCCGCCGTCAATTTTTTAAAAAAATGACGTGCGGTTCCCCCTAAATATCCATAACCAGACCCTTCAGGCCTGGTATGGATATTCAGGGGAACCCCGCCGTCAATTTAAAACAAAAATGACGTGCGATTCCCCCTAAATGTCCATAACCAGACCCGTTTTCCGAGCACGTTGACCAGGCCGGCCGCAGAAAAGAGGGGGGACAGAGTGCGGCCCCCCCCCTCTCCTGAACCGCACCAGGCCACATGCCCTCAACATGGGGAGGATGTCCCCATGTTGATGGGGACAAGGGTCTCATCCCCACAACCCTTGCCCGGTGGTTGTGGGGGTATGCGGGCGGGAGTTTTATCAGAATCTGGAAGACCCCTTTAACAAAGGGGACCCCCAGATCCTGACCCCCCCCTGTGTGAAATGGTAATGGGGTACATTGTACCCCTACCATTTCACGAAGGAAGTGTAAAGTCTTGTAAAAAAAAAAACACACTGACACCGTAGAATAAAGTCCTTTATTAATAAAAAAAAAAGAAAAAAACTCCAGCGGTGAAAATCCACTAGTTCCCGGCTTCCTGCTTCAACGTTGTCCTGATCCTGCGACGGCTGCGGGTGATCTCCACTTCAGCGATGAGAAGATCCATCCATCCAGCGCAGCAGCATCCCCGACCTCCTCTCACTGCTGAACATAGCCCAGCGAATGAGCGGCTGAAGCTGTGACATTACTTATATAGAGGAGGCAGGGCCACCCGTCACGTGACCCCGCCCCCTCTGACGTACTCTCTGCTACGTCACTGGGGAAGCCCAGGAAGAGGAAAGACCCTGGGCTTACCCAGTGACGTAGCAGAGGGTACGTCAGAGGGTGCGGGGTCACGTGACGGGTGGCCCTGCCTCCTCTATATAAGTAATGTCACAGCTGCAGCGCGTCATTCGCTGGGCTGTGTCCAGCGGTGAGAGGAGGTCGGGGATGCTGCTGCGCTGGATGATGGATCTTCTCATCACTGGAGCGGAGATCACCCGACGCAGGATCTTCTCATCGCTGGAGATCACCCGCAGCCGTCGCAGGATCAGGACAACGCAGGAAGCCGGGAACGAGTGGATTATCACCGCTGGAGTTTTTTTTTTTTAATTAATAAAGGACTTTATTCTACGGTGTCAGTGTATTTTTTTTTTTACAAGACTTTACACTTCCTTCGTGAAATGGTAGGAGTACAGTGTACCCCATTACCATTTCACACAGGGGGGGTCAGGATCTGGGGGTCCCCTTTGTTAAAGGGCTCTTCCAGATTCTGATAAACCTCCCGCCCGCATACCCCCACAACCACCGGGCAAGGGTTGTGGGGATGAGACCCTTGTCCCCATCAACATGGGGACATCCTCCCCATGTTGAGGGCATGTGGCCTGGTGCGGTTCAGGAGAGAGGGGGGGGCCGCACTCTGTCCCCCCCTCTTTTCTGCGGCCGGCCAGGTCAACGTGCTCGGATAACGGGTCTGGTTATGGATATTTAGGGGGAACCGCACATCATTTTTTTTTAAATTGATGGCGGGGTTCCCCTTAATATCCATACCAGACCTAAAGGGTCTGGTTATTGAATTTGCGGGGACCTCCACGCATTTTTTTTTTCCCGGACCCAAACTTTTTTCAATTATTCGGGTTCGGGAAAAACCCAAAGTCCGTACCGAACCCGAACTTTACAGTTTGGGTTCGCTCAACCCTAGTCTCCTTCTATCTGGGCAGATTCGATCAGAGGGCCCATAGAGTAGACCGGGCTGTGTCTTTGTCTGCTTTGCATATGCAGAGTGGACATGGACCTGTCATCTGCCCACTCCACTCATTGTGGCCCACAACCAGTTACCAAGTTGCTTAAGTGGCCCTTGCTCATCAAAAGGTTGTGCACTCCTGCTCTAGATTCTGCCACCCCTAGATCTCCACTCCCTGTCTGGTAAATGAAAATATCTTATTGGCAAACAAATCTATATATAAAACCAGTATTCATGTTCAATTATTGTCCTCTCAATATATAGTGTGAAAAGTCCAGTGATTAATCCTAATAACTTCCACATAAATCACGCAATGAATGTGTTTGTATATACTGTGCATAAGTGATAACCACCATACAAATGGATTGGCACGCTTGTAAAGATTTTCAAACACATCCTTTTGCACCAATGGCTGTGCCCTTGCATCCCCTGGACCACACAACTAACTAAGAGGTTGAATATCACTTTAAAAAGCCAAGCTCATGCGTTCTTCGAGATCTAGCTGCACATGCATGCTCCGAGATCTAGCATCATAACATGCACATCCACTGACATTGTCAATACCATGGCAACATCCATGGACATTATGACACTAAGGTAACAATTACACAAGCTAAATCAAGAATGGGTAAATCTCGCAATAGCTTGGAGTTAATGCCCTCTTTGGATTACATGACGTGGATAACCTTGGAGGCTGCAGGCCGTCCAGGATACTCTGACATCACCTAGCAGGAGGCAGGACAGTGGATGAGTTTAACAAAGGTATTGAGAAACATTTTAAATGTTAGCATTTTTATAATATGGGGGGGGGGGGGAGTGGATGCAATGAGCTAAAGTTATTATTTTATTTATTTTTTTAAGTTGAAAGGCCCTCTTAAATTGTATGTCATAATGCTGTTTGGTACTACCTAACATTTTTCTCTGGTAATCAATAATAGATATGCAACATGCATGTGAACCCAGGAGAGGTTTAGCCATATAAGCATTTTATCTTCTCCTATAATATACTTGATTTGGGGTC
Source organism: Rana temporaria (assembly GCF_905171775.1). Classification (NCBI taxonomy): domain Eukaryota; kingdom Metazoa; phylum Chordata; class Amphibia; order Anura; family Ranidae; genus Rana; species Rana temporaria. Next base: position 102,830,716 of record NC_053493.1, read on the forward strand.
ACAGTATCAAATTATTATTATTATTATTATTATTATTATTATTATTATTGTTTTAAGCTTGCAAAACCTACTTGTTCAAGGATTCAGTCTTCCACTTGGCTAAACGTGGACGTGCTGTAAATATAATATTTTTTTTAATGTGGTTGAGCAGTGAACTCTATCTGATCCTATTGTAGATTGCTGATAAAGTTCAGCCATTTGAATGAAACCAAATAAAATAGATAGCAAATACAGAACATACTGATCTGTTTGTTGATAATTGTTTTTTGGATTATGGCTTATTTTTCGACCAGTAATTTTTATTTTTTTCCTTTTAAAGTCTTCTAATCTTAGTGAATTGTAGCTAGTGCAGGTGAATGTAGACTGTTAATGGATTTCTGTAAAAGTGACATTTTTAGACTCGGTTCACACTGACATGACTTGGAATAGGACGTGAGACCCCAAGTCGCGTGACATGTGAAATCCCATTTTAGTCAATGCTGTCTTAATTAGAACTACTAAAGTTGCTCTGACTTTAGAAAAGGTTTCTGTACTACTTCAAGGCGACTTCTTTCCAACTTGTGCCTATAGACTTTAATGGAAGTTGCGTTCAAGTCAGGTCATCACTACCTTAGGACTGGTATGGTTTCTGAAGAGAACCCCCGTGCCAAATATTTTTTTTTTTAAATGGTGTGGCTTCCTCCCAAAATCCACACCAGGCCCTTATCCGAGAATGCAGCCTGGCTGGCCAGGAAAGGAAAAGGGTGGGGATTAGCAAGCGAGCCCCTCCCCCTCCTTAACCATACCCACCCACATGCCCGCAACATGGGGGGGCTACTTTAGGGCAGGGGCCTAAAGCAGCCCCCCAACAAGGGCCTCTTCCCCACAGCCCTAACTGGTGGTTGTGGGGGACTGCAGGCAGGGGGCTTTAACAAGGGGACCCCCAGATCTCATCCCCCCCACCCATGCGATTTGAGTATGGGGTACATTTTACCCCTACTCATTCACCCAAAAAAGTGTAAAAAAAGAAATAAAAACTGACAGTTTTTTACAATTCCTTTATTAAAAAAACTAAAACAATGTCTCCCAAAGTAGTTCCATCGTCAATGATGCCCACGCTGAAAGGAGCGATGCTCTGGGCGGCCGCATCACTGGACCGTGCAGCAGGTAAGTGTCTGTTTATTAAAAGTCAGCAGCTACACTTTTTGTAGCTGCTGACTTTTGATAAACATGAAAAGGCTGGAACTCCCCTGTAATAGTGACAAACATTTTCTCTGTCCAACAATAATAATAGAAGGAGAAGCATGTGGAAACAGAATAGATTATGACATTATGCATACATTTAGAGTTCAGGGCCCTAGAGCTACGGTCATCTAGCTGTGGCTGACATAAGATCTCGGCTACCATCGGTGCAGTGGCCAACTGGGCCCGCTGCCTCCCTGTTTAACCCATCGCCCACGCTGTGTTGATCCCTTCCACAAGTGGTCCAGGGTCGGCCCGGGGACATAGGAAACATGATTTCCTATGGAACACGGTGTGAATCAGGCCTTAAACCGCTCAGGGGCCCACATTATTTTTTTATTTTTTTATTGTTGTAGTTTACTACCACTTTAAATGTTAATTTCATACAAACACATGAAGATTTTACAATCGTTTAAGTATATATTTTTGTAAATTTTACATTTACATTTTTGAATTTCAATTACATTTTTCCACCCGATGAGAAGATAATAACATAGTAAATAATGAGCAGCTTTGTAAATTGACACTACAATGCTCTGCATTACAAAGAGATGTGGTGAATGCTGCCACTCCAGGTATTCTGGATAATGTATCCCATATTGGTACCGCTGCTTCCTGCAGCCTGCCGTAATCGATTGCATTGTTATTACTTTCTTAGAATTCCTACAGCATGTCTTTGTATTTTTTGTTCCCGCAAATAGCAGTAACAGTGGCATAATTAATGAGAGAACAAGAATAGCTGTCTGAACCTTGCAGGGTCCCAGTGTAGAGTGAAATGTCAATTATATGCCTCAGTAAGGTCTTTCACCAGGTCTGCTTTGAATTAAAACTTGTCTGTTTTTCTGGTTTAATGAGAACTGAGGCATCCTAACTAGCCACCATAAAAGCATAGAGCAGATACCACAAGGAGTCTCCAATGTGTCATTTGACATAGCAGACAATAAGTGGAAGGAGGTCACTATATACCTTCCCTCTGCATTTCTTTAGCAGAACCCCGTGTCACACTGTACAGCAATAATACTGTAATTATTGTTTAAAAGACCAATTACATCTCTCCAATTCTTGTACAGCATCGGGAGAAGGAAAGGTGAGAGTAAGCAAGGAAAGATAAAGCTTGGGTCTCATTCATGCTGGTACCTGTGGCCCTTGATTGGGCCGTGTGTATTTGCGCCTAAAGTTTCCAGGTGCCTTGTCCAGGCAGCCAATTCAAATCTGTGGAGATGCAATGGCTGCACCAACACAACCACTCATCCTATTTATTTATTTATTAATATTAAAAATATATATTAATTGTACAATTGGCTGCTATTTGAAACCACAAGGCCCCATAGAGACAAGCTGACACGGGGCCCCATACAGCCAATGCTTTAGTTATGAATGAACATAGTAATGGTTGATACCAATCACTTATTATGCATTCAGGAAAGGAAGGGGCTGGTAAATATAACATATTAAACAGACCCTTCCTCCACTCTGCATTTTGAAGAATTGGGGCAATTAAAATCGTGTCCGATCTTTTTTTTATATTGTGGTCAATCTAAATCGTACTAAATCGGATGACTGTCCGATTTTCATACGATTTTCATACGATTTTGTCAGATACGATTCCATCCGATTTAACGGTCCGTTTATCGGATGTTAAAATCGTGATGTGAACCTAGCCTAACGGGAGGGAGAAGAAGCCAGCTTTCACCTGCTGCAGGAAGAGTCAAACAGGGGCAATGGTTCTGGTAATTGCCTCATGCTGATCACCCTCTCTGTCCACATCCAATTCACCCTGCTGCCTAAGTCCCGGGCCCCCCCCGTAAAGGAGGACCGGTGGTACCACCTTATGCACATCCCTCCTTATACCACTGGGTTTACTGCCACCTACAGAGGAATACTGGCAAGCAAAGCTGTAAGGACAGCCCAGTAAACCCCACCCACTCCCAAGCATGTCTTTTTGATTTTTTGCTAGTGTCCTTAGAAGAACAAATATTTTGTGTCTGCTCAAAGAGAAGAAACCATTTAATGATATTATTTTTCTCTTCTGTCAAAATTCCTAGCTACTCCATAGCCACTGTAGTCTCTGTAGTTAAATCCTCGGCTGAGCTTTGGGGAACTTGAAGGAAGATGCAGTGCTGGGCTGTAAAGTTGCTGTGGGTGGGGGATTCTGCATGTAGTGACCCCATGCAAATGATGGGCCGAGCGCCAGACAGATACGTATAAGGAACGGCGCATGCGCCGTCCCGTGGACGCATCCCAGTGCGCATGCGCCGTCCCGTGGACGCATCCCAGTGCGCATGCTCAGAATCACGTCGGAACTACTCCCTAAGATATGTCGGATCACTGCCTACGGCGTGAACGTAACCTATGCTCAGCCATATTCACGTCCTACGTAAAATACGTCGGCTTCTGTTCCCTGGTGCAGCCCTTTGCATGGATGCTGCTGAGTTACACCTCCTTTATGGGGCATAACTTTACGACGTACGCATAACTTGCGCGCACTTGCGTCGGGCGCACGTATGTTCGTGAATTCGCCGTATCTCCCTCATTTGCATATTTTAATGGAAAATCAATGGGAGCGCCAAATGCGTCCAGCGTAAATATGCGCCCACTCTACGCCGGCGTAGGCAAGTTACGTCGGTGGGATGAAGCCTGTTTTTAGGTGTATCTTAGTATGTGGGCCCGGCACACAGATACGACGGCGCATATTTGCACTTACGTGGCGTATCTGGAGATACGTCAGCGTAAGTGCTTTGTGAATCCGGGCTCTAGTGTACAAGGCATTTGGCTACATAATTGTTTGTGGTCAGTGGCCCACTAATTAGTGACGCTACAATTGACAGCTTGCATTGGCAACACCCATATTTATGTTTAGGCAGGTTAACTTTAAATAATCATTGGAAGCACAGCTGGTGTTTTGTAGTTCCATTCAGTATCTTGGCTTACCACTTAAAAAATGATTATCTGGAAAAATGTCATTTCTGAAGCGTCGCTTTCATTTTTTCCGGATGTTCTAATCTTGCACCTTGTCAGGTGTGACATTTGATAACGCTCAAGCTGCATGGATAGAGAACGTATGTCTGTCTGTTTTTAGATGATCCAACAAGCTCATGTTTACTACTGATATCCTGTTAAGTGATGTACAGATGGTTGAAATGTTATGGTTTTTATTTGTGTGTGTAATTTATGCACACGTTTAACTTTGAATCTGTAATTTTCACAAATGCTAAGGCAACCCATACATTCATCATTTTTCTTGAATGAAAATAATATATATAAATCGAATGCCCTATCCACACATTTGAGGTGGTATTGCATTCTGGCAGCGGGAAGTTGTTGCAAAATAAATAAAAAAAATACTAAGAGTGGTAGTACCTAAAATCTTTATTTTCTTTTCTTTTATCTTACTTTTATTTTCTTACTTTTATTTTCTTACTTTTATCATTAAAAAAATTGTTTTAATGATAAAAGTAATGCACTTACAGTTATGCAGTTAAAACAGTGCGTGTATTATAATAGCCGGCCGGCTCTACTGTCCGCTCGTCCTTCCGGGTAGACAGCGCGGTACGATTCGTGGTGACGTCAGCACGCCGCTCCTCCCTACGCCGTTTCGTCTCAACAATGACTTCTTCCAGGGGCTTTGTTTTTAAGTCTTTTTTTTAATGTGCTAGTATGTAATACGATACATACTAGCACATTATGCTATTATCCTGCAGGGAACCATTTTTTTTTTTTTTGCGGGTTACTACCGCTTTAAGTGCATTGGACATTGCTGTCAATCTAACATGCTTTTAGGCAAGGTGAGCTGAAGGTGCAGGTGTTTAGGTAGCATACAGAAAATGGGAGTAAAGAGGAGGGGTCTGTGACTAGGGATGAGCTCCGGCGTGTTCGCACATTCCATGTGCAGAGCCCGCCAGGAAGTCGGCACTGCTCTGCGCTAATCACAGGCAGTTTCCAGATCTCTGCAGCCACGCATCGGGACAATGTCTCCCTGCCTGTGATTAGCGCAGCGCCATGCCGACTTCCTGGCGTGCTCTGCACGTGGAGTGTGCAAACACGCCGGAGCTCATCCCTATCTGTGACATGTGAAGAGCAGCTGTACACAACTACAAATATGTTGTCTTTAATGCCAACTGTGTTTTTAATTTTTTTTTGTTGGAATTCTGCCTTGAATATGTATACTCTGGAAAGGTCCATATACAAGGCCAATGCTTAACATTTTGTGCCGTTTTTATGTTTTTTTTTTCATTTTTTTTAATCATTTATCTTTTTATGCAGATGAGACATTTGTTTGTAAAAAGTTCAGTTAGTTAGCTACTATGGCTTCATCTTTTACCTTGAATTGACACGTTCTGGAAATTATTATTATAATACAGGATTTAATATAGCGCCGAACGTTTGCGCAGTGCTTTACAACACGAGGGCAGTACAATTCAATACAGGAGGAATCGGAGGTCCCTTCTCATTAAAGCTTACAATCTAGAAGTTCATGATAAATATTTCTCTCTATATATAGAAATGCGTGAATGCCTGTTGTTTGCCATGGTCAAATAAAATGACACATTACATGACCCTATCTAGATAGAACATTACACACCTTTTATTTGAAGTAGTTGTAAACCCAGATAACAAAAAGTAAACTGAACATTTTAGCTAACTTAGCAAAGCAGCACAACTCATTTGTGCCACAGCCTGGCAGGGAAACAATCAGCCTGTCATCTGTAATACTCCCCGCTTAGCTCCTGAAAAAACAACACCACATGAAAATGAAAGGTGTTGCTCCGCCCCTTCTCCTTTGATTGACAGACCATACAGAGAAGACTCCTGCACAAGCAGGAGTGAAGGGTGCATGTCTCTTGCTGCCCCAGCTTAAGTAAAAAGTGTGTTTAGTTTCAAGTGGTTGTAAACCTCATATGCATCAGTTCTCGAATACACACACTATTTTATAGCTTTTACTGTAAGAATCCACTATTGCCTCATTATTTTCACCTCTGTGCCTGTCGCAGCTCTCTGAAAATCTCTGTTCCGCAGGCGCTAGAGTGGTGACATCACTGGCCCCACCTCCCTGCAGGCCGTGACGTGCGTGAACACTTCCAGCACCATACGCGCTGCTAAGCCCGTACTAGTGTGTGAGTGTACAGCTGGGAGGTGGGGCCTGTGATGTCACGACCCTGCCTTGCCGAGCTCCTGTCCATAGACATGCCCATGGACCAGAGATTTTCAGAAAGCTGTGATGGGCACAGAGGTGAAAATACAGCGCTTTGGATTTTTACAGAACAAACTATAGAATGGTGCATGTATTTGAGAACTGATGCATATGAGGTTTACAACCACTTTAATGTTATTGCTATTATCTCCTAGTGTTTATCCAAGGTGACAAATTACTGTATACAGAATAACAAATGGAGTATGGGTATAAATACATGCATTTCCATGAGCCTCTTGGACTTTCTTTCCATCACTGGGTGGATACCGACCAAATCGTTCACTTTGTTCCTCCCAAGACCTCCTGCTCTCTAGCTCCCTCGTCACCTCCTCCCATACTCGCACCCAGGACTTCTCATGAGCCTCTCCCATCCTTTGGAATTCCCTACCCCAATCTGTCCGACAATCTAAAACTCTATCCACCTTTAGGCATTCCCTGAAAATGTTTCTTTTCAGAGAAGCCTATCCAGCCTCCACCCAACAACTGTACTTTCGTTTTCTTCATCAGCCCCCCCCCCCCCACACACACACACACACAGTTATTACCTTTTGTATCACTTGGCCCTCCCTTCTAGATTGTAAGCTCTAACGAGCAGGGCCCATTGGTTCCTCCCCTATTGAATTATATTGTAACTGTACTGTCTGCCCTAATATTGTAAAGCACTGTGCAAACTGTCGGCGCTATATAGATCCTGTATAATAATAACTAGGAGAGAAGATCAGCAATCTTCATGATCCTTAGTGTGAAACCACTGTTTATACAAATTGCTTCTGTTATTGGTTCTGTCTGGAGCTATTTTATACACATTTTAACCCTGATACAGTCTTGGGTCCATTGGTCACATCCAGATTTATATTTTTTGCCCTTCTAGATCAGTTGTCTATGCCAGACTCTCCTACCCCTATTGACTGGCTAGCCTTGGTATAAAACGAATTTAAAAAAATAAATGTCATAGCAACACAAGGGACACTGGGATTGATTTACTAAAACTTTAAAGTGCAAAATCTGGTGCAGCTGTGCATGGTTTTTACCTTCAGCTTGTTCAATTAAGCTTTGACAAAACAATGGAGGTTGGTTTGCTTGCAGAGCTGCAGCAGATTATGCACTCTCCGGTTTTATTAAATCGACCCCACGGAGTCTGGGAGAGAAATAAGAGAGTTCACTTAATTTACATCAGTTCAACTAGAAAAGTAGATTTACTGTTCCCCTCATGTGCCAGCAATTCTGTTACAGATGTACAGAACCAATGTAGTGCTTTGACAGTCAGGAACGTGATGTAATGGCAGCCCTTTGTATTAGGCCAGTGGTCTCCAAACTGCGGCCCTTTCCTCGCCTTTACCCGGCCCTGTTCTTCCTGCTGATACAAGACACTATTCTGCCAACTGGCAAAAACAATGGGGCACTAGTCCTCCCAATGATACCAGAGATGGGGCACTGCTCCTCCCCCTAATACCAAAAGTGGCAATGTTTACTCCCACTGATGCCAAGAAAAATGTCCAGTCCCACTGGTCACTGTTCGGGACTGAAGGACAATAAACTGGCCCTTTCTTTAGAAAGTTTGGACACCCATGCCTTCTGTTTGCTATGCAGAAACCTGTCCATGCATATTATGTCACTCATTTTGTCAGGGAAAACCCCAAAAAGAAATTATATGGGTAACCAGGAAAAATAATTCTGGACTGGACTGTTCAGCATGCTGCAACCCACACTACGATAAGCGGCTTGAAAATATGACTTTTCTGTAAGCAAAGCATTATCCTATGTTTCAAACATTATCCTCTAAATCTAATTCCGATTTTTCTGTTTAATCCTGCAGGGACAAGCGGATCTTCTCAAGTATGCCAAAACTGAAACCACCGAGAACCTGAAGCAAATTCACTATGCTGCTTTATCATGTGGACTAAACAAGGCAACCGCCGGAAGCACAGAGGTCTCCAAACCTAGAAGAAGCCTGGAAGTCATACCAGAAAAAGCAGGGGATGAAACTGGTGATTGAAGCACCAAAACCTACAGCCTGGAACGCTGATCATGGTTACATTTCTAATCCTTGGACCAATGTAGCTGCACAAGATGTTTGCTTTGCACTTACTAAAGGAAAAAAAAACCACAAATATATTATTTTTTGAAGCACAACTGGAGGTTGCCAAGTCTGTTCATCTGCAAATTCGTGGATTTTTTTTCAATGAAGGAATAATTACTGCAGATTGAAGCTGGCGCCGCTGGCCGAATGTGAGCTTGTGGAAAAATAATAGACCTGATAGACTAGAAAACAGGTAGTGAGGTACTTGCTGCTTTAAGAAGTGTAGCAGTGTTTTAAAGTTAGATTTTAATAGATCTATATATTTAAATAAGAAAAAAAAACTCACATTTCATAAAACGTGTGCTTATTGTAAAATATATAGTGCTCAAAGGACTGAAAATGTGTTGCACTGAATAGTATGTTTTAAGACATGGCTGGTAACTTTGTGTTCTGATTTGAGCCATATTGTATATAAATAAAGAACATAGGATGCAATAAACCTTAGAGCACCAGATATCTGTGCACTGTAGGTAGCCAAAACACAAAAAATAACCCTCAAATGTGCACTTCACATTACACACAGAGTAGGTCATTTTGCCACACAATTTTCGAACTGTTAATATCTAATGTAAAAGTGACCAAATTTGAAGATATATTGTAAATATATATATTCTTTTTTATTTTGTGATGTGTCCACATTGAAGAAAAAAAAGTTTTATTATCTTATTTGTCATGCATTTTAACAGATATTATAGCCTTTTTGTTTTAATTTAATAAAAGGGTGGAGAAAACGTTTGTGTGGTAATGTCTTTTGGAAAGGGGTTGTACAAAAGCAAATTGCATTGACCATGGAGTGGAAACGTTATAATTTATAGAAATTTGTTATCACAGATTTATATAATGAATAATAGGACATACAAGCACTGAAAGCTAAAATCTGCAAACGCAAATATATAAACCCCAGGGATGTAGTGGAAATGTTTAGCTTGGGGAAAATACTTATACTATATGTGGTACTTTTATACTAATATATATACCGGTATGTGTGTGTGTATACTTTTTGGCTTTACGTATGTGCAAACACAGCATAAAAAATGGGACAGTGTGGACTAGGGAATTTACAAACGCAGCATACAGAAAGGGACAATGTGGAACAGCATACAGAAAGGAACCGCACACTGTAGAGTCAAGTAATGCGAAATATTGAATTTATAGCTTGGAGTACAGAATGAGGCATGGAATAGGGAATGTTTGCCACAGCATGTATATTTAAGAGCTGCTGATTAGGATAGATCCTCTGTTCTTTGCCTCGACCTTTCCAAGAACCTCAGCCTCTTTAACATGTTGGGTTGAGTGTACAAACATACAATGTCACAGGAAATCAATGAAAGTAATACTTGATATCCAGTGGTAGTGCATCAAAAAAAAAAGGGACACCAAACCAGGTAGGAGAGGCAAACTACTGCTGCTACATTTGGCACCTTTTGGGGGGAAGCGGGTACCTGGTTTTGATAGGTACCTGCTTCAGGCTGAGTTTGCCACGGTGAACGCGGCCGGAAGTTTGGGTCCCCTCTTACCCTGCAGCTGGCCCATATACAGAGCACAGCGCACTTCGCACATGTGCAGTAGGGAAACCGGCTGTGAATCTCAAAGCTTCACTGCCCGTTTCTCTTAGTGAAGATGGTGGCGGCAGCACCTGATAGCCAATTAAAACGGCTACAGTCAGGACACCGCTGAATTCCTGGACAGGTAAGGGTCCTAATTTGAAAAGTCAGCAGCTACAGTATTTGTAGCTGCTGACTTTATTTTTTCTGAAGGAGCCTGGAGCTCCTTTTTAATATATTGTCACCCAGTATGGTTGGTTACTAGGCAAGCATAAAATAGATTACCAATGTTAATAACACAATTTGGCATACAAAGTGATTAACAGTAAGGACTAGGCATAAAGATGACATGGCACCCAGATCAGCAAAGGCAAGGCCACCTCAAGTGCAGCAGTAGTAGTAAAGTTTAATCTATGATCTAGTGCTGGAATGGCAAAGGAGGGGACAGGGAACAAAAGGGGGTTTGCAGAATAATTATTACAGGAGAAGCAGTCCGTTGAGACGTTCTTTTGCCAGCTAACTTTGGGGCCCTTTAAGAAAACTGGTGCACTTAACGACAGTCCAAGTTAACCTAACCCTTAGCCCCTGAGGATGTCCCATTGTGATAAAAAGTGTAGGAACATGCTTCCAGATGCTGACATGAAGAGGATTTCAGCTAACAGAAGAGACCTCATCATAAAGGACATATACATACACAAACTACTGACTGTAAGTTATATTTTTGTTTATTTTGACTACACTTGGGCTTTAGAAGATGCTCAGCTTTATAAGCAAAGTCCAGTCCAAATCTCCAGATGATCCAATATGGGACAAACCACTCTTAGGGCTCTTTCACAGGGGGCTGTCCGCGTGTGGGCTCCGTTTTGCTCAGCTGAGCAGGCAGATGACCGGTCTGTCACTGCACACTGTGCAGGGACCGACATGTCAGAACGCCGCTCTCCCCTATGGGGAATCGTATGATGACGGACCGTAGAGTTCGTTTTCATCCGACAGATGGATGGAAAAGTAGGGTTTTCCTCTGTCACACATTGGCGGATTGAAGCGGGCATATCACCGCTGACATCCATGGCTCCATAGAGCTGCACGGAGCGCCCGCTCAGGTCCGCCTAAAAAACTGAAAGGGCCCTTACTTGAGTTTTATACAGTTCCCAGTGCTAAATACTGGTCCTCCTTTGGAGTAAAATTGTTCGACAATGCTTCAAGTACATGCAGTCGTAGGATGATCTTCTCCCCAAATGTTTATACGTTCTCCAACTCCAACATGTGGCTAGTACACATAGAACTGTCACAAGCTTGGAACAAATCCTTCTAATAACTGGTAATCCCAAAATGGTCTCCCAGTATTATGCAGCATTAATGACTGCAAAATGTAAACAAAACTTCTATATAAGAGATAAATGGCAGAAGAAGTTTCCACTACTCACCTTACAAGATTGTCAATCTAGTTCAACCAATAAAAGGATAAACTTTTACAACTCAAATCTATAGTACTTCTTTAAATCTATATACATTCAAATTCTAACCTTTTTACTGCTTCTGGGGTTTTGGAATGGAAGAAAATGTTCTCTACTCCTTTGTGGTCCTGCCATTTTATTCAACCAGTGGTGTAACTACCATCATATCAACCCACACGACCGCTATAGGGCATGAGGCAGAGGGAAGACTGTTGAGAGACAGGAGAGGTGTGATGTTCATTCTGTCCTGCCCTTGTGGGCCATTTTCAGTAGTTCTGCAGCTGTGCATGTTCTTCACAGGTAGCAGAACAGTTGGACTTAGTTCGGGAAGTAGCAGAGGTTGCTGTTGTAGGAAGAAGCTGCTACAGGGTACTTTTGCCAGGAAGACACTAAAGCCCCGTACACACGACCGGTTTTCCTGCCTGGAAAACTGCGGGGAGAGCTTTTGGCCAGGAATCCCGGCTGTGTGTGTGCTTCCTCGCAGTTTTCCCATCAGGAAAACTTCTGGGAATCCCGGCGGGAAAATAGAGAACCTGCTCTCTTTTTCCCGCCAGGATTCCCGGCGGTTTTAAACCCTGCAGTTTTCCTATGGGAAAACACTGTGAGCGAGCATGCACGCGGCTGGGATTCCCAGCCAAAGCTCTCCTCCCAGTTTTCCCGACGGGAAACCTGGCCGTGTGTACACGGAGAAACTTGCCAAGCAGGTTCTCAGGTTTCCCGGCAGACTTTATACCCCCAGGAATCCCGGTAGTGTGTACAGGGCTTTTAGAGATCATTACTGCCAGAAGAGCAAAAACAGAACCAGCTGCTTTGTGAGAAAGCTCAGTTAGGTGTGTGCGTTTAGTCTAAGGGTCTCAAACTGGCGGCCCTCCAGCCGTTGCGAAATTACAAGTTCCATGAGGCATTGCAAGGCTGACAGTTGCAAGCATGACTCTCACAGGCAGAGGCATGATGGGACTTGTAGTTTCGCAACAGCTGGAGAGCCACCTGTTTGAGACCCCTGGTTTAGTCTATGTACAGGTCCTTCTCAAAAAATTAGCATATTGTGATAAAGTTCATTATTTTCTGTAATGTACTGATAAACATTAGACTTTCATATATTTTAGATTCATTACACACAACTGAAGTAGTTCAAGCCTTTTTATTGTTTTAATATTGTTGATTTTGGCATACAGCTCATGAAAACCCCAAATTCCTATCTCAAAAAATTAGCATATCATGAAAAGGTTCTCTAAACGAGCTCTTAACCTAATCATCTGAATCAACTAATTAACTCTAAACACCTGCAAAAGATTCCTGAGGCTTTTAAAAACTCCCAGCCTGGTTCATTACTCCAAACCGCAATCATGGGCAAGACTGCTGACCTGACTGCTGTCCAGAAGGCCATCATTGACACCCTCAAGCAAGAGGGTAAGACACAGAAAGAAATTTCTGAACGAATAGGCTGTTCCCAGAGTGCTGTATCAAGGCACCTCAGTGGGAAGTCTGTGGGAAGGAAAAAGTGTGGCAGAAAACGCTGCTTAACGAGAAGAGGTGACCGGACCCTGAGGAAGATTGTGGAGAAGGACCGATTCCAGACCTTGGGGGACCTGCGGAAGCAGTGGACTGAGTCTGGAGTAGAAACATCCAGAGCCACCATGTACAGGCGTGTGCAGGAAATGGGCTACAGGTGCCGCATTCCCCAGGTCAAGCCACTTTTGAACCAGAAACAGCGGCAGAAGCGCCAGACCTGGGCTACAGAGAAGCAACATTGTACTTTTTTCGGATGAAAGCAAATTTTGCATGTCATTCGGTAATCAAGGTGCCAAAGTCTGGAGGAAGACTGGGGAGAGGGAAATGCCAAAATGCCTGAAGTCCAGTGTCAAGTACCCACAGTCAGTGATGGTCTGGGGTGCCATGTCAGCTGCTGGTGTTGGTCCACTGTGTTTTATCAAGGGCAGGGTGAATGCAGCTAGCTATCAGGAGATTTTGGAGCACTTCATGCTTCCATCTGCTGAAAAGCTTTATGGAGATGAAGATTTCATTTTTCAGCACGACCTGGCACCTGCTCACAGTGCCAAAACCACTGGTAAATGGTTTACTGACCATGGTATTACTGTGCTCAATTGGCCTGCCAACTCTCCTGACCCGAACCCCATAGAGAATCTGTGGGATATTGGGAAGAGAAAGTTGAGAGACGCAAGACCCGACACTCTGGATGAGCTTAAGGCCGCTACCGAAGCATCCTGGGCCTCCATAACACCTCAGCAGTGCCACAGTCTGATTGCCTCCATGCCACGCCGCATTGAAGCAGTCATTTCTGCAAAAGGATTCCCGACCAAGTATTGAGTGCATAACTGAACATAATTATTTGAAGGTTGACTTTTTTTTTTTTATTAAAAACACTTTTCTTTTATTGGTTGGATGAAATATGCTAATTTTTTGAGATAGGAATTTTGGGTTTTCATGAGCTGTATGCCAAAATCATCAATATTAAAACAATAAAAAGGCTTGAACTACTTCAGTTGTGTGTAATGAATCTAAAATATATGAAAGTCTAATGTTTATCAGTACTTTACAGAAAATAATGAACTTTATCACAATATGCTAATTTTTTTAGAAGGACCTATATATGTGACCGTGTGTGTTAGGGCAGGGTCACACTGCTGATTACTGCCATCCATAGAGCAGAGCTGGCTCTGTCTGTGTCTGCTCTGCATAAACTGAGCGAAAGCAGATGGCTAATCCACCCAATCTGCTCTGATCAGTGGACAGATCCCCTGCTGATCTCAACAAAGTCCACCCCATGGGAAAGGGGCCTAAATTCTAGTTACAGTACATCTTCGTATACAACAATTTTGGTCAAGGGACACATTTTATAAAACTTTCTATTGGTCCTCCCAATAGCTATTGTTCTCAAATACGCTTGCTGGGAATTGTAAACAAACTCTTAATCCCCTCTCATGCAAAATAAACTTTTATGAATACTTTACTTTTATGAAAAAAAAAAATCTGATTACGTGGAAAAAACCCTTCCCTCTGTCACCACTTAAATAGAAGAGTTTGGTTAACTCAGCACTAGCTCAATTGTACATCGGGGGGCTTCCCACAACTATTTCACATGCTCTGGGCCCAAAACCTCGTTCACCACTCGCAGCTACACCCCAGTGTCCAATAAATCAGGAGAATTGTAACATTAACGTCTGTCAAGTATGCAACCATTTTTCTATTAAGTCTTCTGACGCAACCATAGTTACTGTATACTTCGATGTACTCGCTAATGAAAGGCATAGGGAAGAAGATATTTAATATGACCATTGTTGTACTGCATATTATAAAACTAGTTCTGGGGAGTAGAGATTACCCAGAAAAAGATTACAGTTGAACTGCTTTTAAGCAAACTTTTCCAAAGCAAAGTTCCATGTCTGACCTCTATCCTCAACCATTGTAATCAAAGTATCAGGTTATACCGCACACTGCATGATGTCATTTTCCCAAGCGCTGAATTATTTGCTTGATAAAGTGCACCACTTTCACACAGTAAGCCAACGTTTATGTGTTTTTACTCTGTCAGTATATTGACCTAGTTATTGTGTGGTTTGCTGTAGTTATCAAGAAAATTCTTCAAAGTTCCGGAAAACTCAAAACCCAATTTATCTTGTAAAAACCTTTATTAAGATTCTTAAATGTTTATGCAAGCGTATTCATATTTTACCTAAACGAAATGAAAGAAAATAATGGCGGCTGCTGTTGCTGGCAACTGCCTCTGACTTCTTGAGTCACCAACTTGGAACAAAAGATTGGGACTTCTGAGTTCACTCCGATTTCTAATCTACATACTGGTACCTTAGAAAGTATTATATGTCAGAAATATAACATAACATACATACAGTATCTCACAAAAGTGAGTACACTCCTCACATTTTTGTAAATAATTTATTATATCTTTTCATGTGACAACACTTTACTACAATGTAAAATAGTGATTGTACAGCTTGTATAACAGTGTACATTTGCTGTCCCCTCAAAATAACTCAACACACTAAATTAATGTCTAAACTGCTGGCAACAAAAGTGAGTACACCCCTAAGTGAAAATGTCCAAATTTAGGTCAATTAGGCTACTTTCACACTGAAGCACTGGGTGCGTCGGCTCTAAAGTGCCACTATTTTTAGTGGCGATTTACCGTAGTTTTTGCTGCGATTTTTCGGCCGCTAGCGTTGAGGATATTTTGGAGGTGCTGCCCTATTGATTTCAATGGGCAGAGGCGCTGTAGGAGCGGTATATTCACCGCTCCTACAGCGCCTCAAAAATGTGGCTGGCGGGACTTTTTTTTTACCGACCTGCCAGTAAAAAAGTCAATTTCCCCTCCCCAGTGTCCTGTGACTCGTTAGTGTTACAAGCTCTCAGATGTGAATGGGGAGCAGGTGTGTTAAATTTGGTTTTATTGCTCTCACTCTCTCATACTGGTCACTGCAAGTTCAACATGGCACCTCATGGCAAAGAACTCTCTAAGGGTCTAAAAAAAAAAAGAATAGTTGCTCTACATAAAGATGACCTAGGCTTTAAGAATATTGTCAAGATCCTGAAACTGAGCTGCAGCTTGGTGGCCATACAGCGGTTTAACAGGACAGGTTCCACTCAGAACAGGCCTCGTTATGGTCGACCAAAGGTGTTGAGTGCATGTGCTCAGTGTCATATACCGTCTTTGGGAAATTGACGTATGAGTGCTGCCAGCATTACTGCAGAGGTTGAAGGGTTGGGGGCTCAGCCTGTCGGTGCTCAGACCATACGCCGCACACTGCATCAAATTGGTCTGCATGGCTGCCGTCCCAGAAGGAAGCCTCTTGTAAAGATGATGCACAAGAAAGCCCGCAAACAGTTTGCTAAAGACCAGCTGACGAAGGACATGGATTACTGGAACCACGTCCTGTGGTCTGATGAGACCAAGATAAACGTATTTGGTTTAGATGGTGTCAAGCGTGTTTGGTGGCAACCAGGTGAGAAGTACAAAGACAAGTGTGTCTTGCCTACAGTCAAGCATGGTGATGGGAGTGTCATGGTCTGGGGCTGCATGAGCGCTGCCGGCACTAGGGAGCTACAGTTTATTGAGGGAATCATGAATGCCAATGTGACGGTATCGGTATGATATCCCCGTCAAGCATTCCCTCCTCTCCATACAAGAACATCACAGGATTCCCCACACATGAGTCAAGACTGGATGCTGGAACCAAGACACTTTATTGACACAAAAACTCAGCTTATATGTGGTTACAGCCTGTTAGGAACGCCCCCCTCACACAGTGGGGTTTCCCATACAGATTATAGGAGACAAGTCGGAGCCGACCATGCAGACACATTTCTTTAGATAAAGACATCAGGGGAGTTAATTACTACACTGAAGCAATCAGAATAATTAACATACTACTTCTCTAATCATTTAGCCTGATGATACAATACTCATCTTTTAAGGGTAAACACAGATCTTCTTTACACAACACAATAGATCAATTAACCTTTAGAATAGTGAGGGGACATTAGCACGTCAATAACCGGTCAGAGGAATGAATCACACATGAAATTCCTTTCTACCTCTACCCATATGGCTAGCAGGGAGCAGTACACTGAGACATATAGGCAAATGTATCACAGCCAACATGTACTGTGTTATACTGAAGCAGAGCATGATCCCCTCCCTTCAGAGACTGGGCCGCAGGGCAGTATTCCAACATAACGACCCCAAACACACCTCCAAGATGACCGCTGCCTTGCTAAAGAAGCTGAGGGTAAAGGTGATGGACTGGCCAAGCATGTCTCCAGACCTAAACCCTATTGAGCAAACGGAAGGTGGAGGAGCGGAATGTCTCTAACATCCACCAGCTCCGTGATGTCGTCATAGAGGATTGGAACCGCTGCGGGTGTCTTTACAATGTTATCGGTTCACAGATCGCAGTGCAAACTGTGAACTTGCACAAGAATCAGATTGCATGGGTGAGAACACCCAGGTAATTCGATTCTAGTGTGGGGGGGGAGTCCCTGCACTATTTTCCTGTATTCAACTGTATGGCTGAACTCGCATTACACAGACATTGCCTGTGATTGGCACTGCAGTGCGGGTGCGAATCGCATGCGATGTCTGTGTTTGCACAAATGTGAACCCAGGGTAAGGCTGTTCAGACATGCCAGTATATTCTGTGAAGTAACCGCTTGTCTGCAGCAATTCGAAAATACTTCTGCTCAGCTTGGGGCCAGGAGAAAGAACATTATTTAACCAACCCCCCCCCCCCCCCCTCTGGGCTCATGTGCTTACTTTCTGTGGTGATCCAGACTGTGGCTCTGCACTCTCAGTAGCTAATGTTATCAGGAGAAAGTTCTTATCTTTATTCAGCAGTTCCTACAATCTAATCTGAGTCCTGAAGTCAACGTTAAAGTTATTTACGAAGGGCAAATCCACTTTGCACTACAAGTGCAAACTAAGGGGCAGATTCTCGTAGATCGCCGCATCTATGCGGCGGCGTAACGTATCTCATTTACGTTACGCCACCGCAAGTTTTACGGGCAAGTGCTTGATTCACAAAGCACTTGCCTGTAAAGTTGCGGCGGCGTAGCATAATTCCCCCGGCGCAAGCCCGCCTAATTCAAATGATCCAGGTAGGGGGCGTGTTCCCGCGCCGAACGTACTGCGCATGCGCCGTCCCTAAAATTTCCCGACGTGCATTGCGCTAAATGACGTCGCAAACGACGTAAATTTTTAAATTTAGACGCGGGAATGATAGCCATACTTAACATTGGTTGCCCCTCATAAAGCAGGATCAACTTTACGCGTCGCAAATCTAACGTAAACGTTGTATCTTCACTGCGTCGGCCGCGCGTACGTTCGGGAATTCGCGTATTTTGCTAATTTGCATACTCGATCGGGAAAACGACGGAGGCGACACCTAGCGGCGAAAAAAAAATAGATCTGACAGCGTAAGAGCCTTACGCCTGTCGGATCTAATGGTTATCTATGCGTAACTGATTCTAAGAACTTACGCCGGCGCACATGGCGTTGCGCCGTCGTAAGCCCTTTCAGAATCTGGGCCTAAGAGTGCAAAGTGCACTTGAAATTGCACTGAAAGTGCACTTAGAAGTGCAGTTGCTGTAAATCTGAGGGGTAGAGCTAAAAAGAGGGGAGGCTCCGCTGATTTTATTATTCAATCATGTGCAATCTAAAATGCTGTTTTTTATTTTCCTTGCCTGTCCCCCTCGGATCTACAGGGACTGCACTTTTAGTGCAATTTCAAGTACACTTTGCACTTGTAGTTTGCACTTGTAGTGCAAAGTGGATTTGCTTTTCAAAAATAACACCCAATGTAATTGCCAGGAACCGCAGCACAAGGATTACTCCCTCTGAGCCCGAAAATCATCAAATAGTCCAGACGGAGTAGTCTTTGTGCTGCAGTTCCCGGCAATTACATTGTCCGGTGGATCTGTATACAAGTTGACTTCGGGACTCAATGTCGGAACTGTTAAATAAAGATAAGAACTTACTCCTGATAACATTAACTACTCATGTTCCTCCATAAGCTGAGCAGATGGAGCACAGAGCCACAGTGCAGTCTGAATCATGTGTCCGGGTACCAGGAGGAAGGAGACCCGGACACATGATTTAAAAACCTTACTGTCCGGATGAATCCTGGACAGGTGGCAACCCTAGCTGTTCTTGCTTGCAGTGAAGATCCCAGACCTGGTTATGCTGTCCTGTGGGTGGCTGAATTTCAATACTTTGGCATGTAAACAGTTCTCCTATATGTTTTACACTTGTGTATTTACCTTGTTTCCTGGAGTTAAGCATTAAAGTAGAACTATAGACAAAACTTTTTTTTTCATTTTGGATAGGGGGGGGGGGGGGCGGCGATGGGGTGGTTATAACACCTGTCAGAATATTTTTTGCCATCTGTGTAACTTTTGTTTAAATTTCCCTTCACTTCCTATCCTAGAGCCAAACAGGAAGTGGGAGAAAATCCCTGCAAATTAAGGTAATTCCTTGGGGATCCCCAGGTCACCAGAACTAGTGTCCCCATCGGAAGAAATTTGGGATTTGGGGATTTTCTTTTACTTTCACTAAAAATGGTAAACAGGACAAATAGAGAGGGTGAATCTCACTAATGGGGGCACAGACCACAATATAATCTGACAAGGGTTCTAAACCCTCTGCACCCTATCCAAATTTTTCAAATAAAAGGTCTTGCCTTTAGTTGTACTTTAAAGACTACTTAGAAAAGACCTTCGTTGTTGGGTGCGGACTATTCCCTTTCAAGGTTTGGTAGAATCAACCCAATCAAAATGACGTTCTTACCCAGACTCTTTTACTACTTTAGAACTTTACCGGTGGCAGTCCAGAGGGGAGATCTACAGACAACATCTACAAGCTGAAGTCCTGCGCTTCATGTGGGGTAACAAGAGGCCTCACATGCAAAAACAAACACTTTATACCCCAAAATCTGGGGGTGGGCCTGGTCTTCCTAATCTACAGGCATATTTCCAAGCAGCCAAGTTTACCCAATTAGCCTACACTACCGCTAAGGGCTCAGTCCCTCTTTGGGTCTCTATTGAGGCACTCTCTTGCCATTCATTTGCCATAGGATCATCAATGTGGCTTCCTAGCTGCTTACGCCCGCCTATATTATGTCAATCACTATAACATTCTTTAGCCGTTTGGGACAGAACACGTCACTGCAGCACTTTATCATCCCTGCATACACCACTAACTCCCATTTTTTGTAACCTGGTTTGGTACCAAGATTATTTCAATGGTGGCTTAACAAGGGGGTATTAAGTTGCCGATTTTCTTAATGGAGATCAAATATACACCTTGCTACATTTTAAGGGCACATTGCAAATGCCTCCTAGTGAAATTGTCCAATACAATCAAATTGCATCCTTTGCCAGATCTTTAACCTACTAGGGGCCCCTTACACTCACAACCTTTGAACTGTCTTGCCAAGCCAGGGGCTTCCAGAGGGGGCCTGTATCTGCGGTATACGCGTCTCTCACTGAGCCCAACTCAAAACTTCCCTATATGAATCATCAGGAAAGGGACCTGAACCTTATATTTTATATGACTGAATGGCAGGACATCGCTCATAATTTATCCAGTGTCTCCAGCAATATGACTCTAATAGAAGTGAACTATAAAACACTCCTGCGTTGGTAGCTGGTTTCAACTAGGGTAGCCAAAATGCATCCTTCCACTTTGACGATTGTTTGCGATGGTTTGGCCAGTTGGGGACGATGCACCATACTTGGTGGCAATGCCCCCTTGTGACTAGGTTCTGGACCACGATATTTAATCTAATAAACTCAGTGTCGGGGTGAACATTCCCAGATCTCCAGAAGCAGCTCTTTTTCACAAACTGCTGGATGAAGTGCCCAGAAAATCTGTGATTACTTATATATTGCTGGCAGCATAGATTACAATTGCTAGACATTGGAAACAGTTGGTTATTCCTCTTAATTACGCTAGAAGTAAACTCAATTGGATCATGGTTAATGATAAGCTCACTCATATACTCATATGGGACCCGTGGATCGGTTATATCTCGACTTCCTAATGAACTCTGGCATGACCCTCTTCTTCTCCTTCTTCTTTTCCTTCCTCTCCTTCTTTTCAATGTGAAGTACATATTATCTATGAATGAAATTGAATGAGCTCTTTTGCATAGTTATTCAATAACAGTCATTGATAGAAGTTTGGTTTATTTTTCATTTTGAATTGACCTTCCCGAACCAAATGCGGGTGAAAAGTTCAATGTGTTATTACTCAGAAATAAATACTGCAGTGAAGTCACATGTGGCTGGCATTTACTTTATGGTTCTAAGTCCAGAGATGAGCAATAAAAATGAATAATGAAAACAGAGAGATAAAAATCTGAAATAAGGGTGGACAAATTAGGTTAACTAGCAGAGGCATGGGGATTTGGTTAAGGCAGACATGTGAATACAATTCTATGTAATATTTGCTTAAAAATGTCAAAGGGCTTCATAAATCGTTCGCAACAACAACTTTATTGAGATGCATTCCTCACAACTTTATTTGTAAATGGTATCATTCCCTAAATCAGTAGTTCTCAACTTTTCTAGTGCTGTGACCCCTTGATAAAATTTCCCAAGTTGTGGGGACCCCTAACAGTAAAATTATTTTCGTAGCACCCAAGGCAAGACAAGTAATTTGCGCCCCTAACTCATGGACATTTAGTGCTCCCTGAGTCCCTTCCGCTCGTACAGTATTAAAACTCCTTATGGTACATTTTCGGATGTACCATTCTCTCTTTGTTCTCCTTTCTTTCCCTTTTATCTTTCTCTATCCTTATTTCTTGTTTTTTTCCCCCCACCCCTCTCTTTAGCCATCTTTCTTGTTCTTTCTCTTCCTTTTTCTTTATTCCTCCACCTCTTTTCCTCTCCCTCCCATGTATTATCTATGTTTATTCCTTCTCTTACACCGTGGTGGGGGGGGCTATCGGAGGAGTGGCAGTGCTGGTGGTGAGTTCTGATCAGCCAACTTAGGTGCTCTTGATCAAGGTCATCTGCTGATCTGAGAACTGTAGTGGGGACTTTTAATGGGAACTATAATCACAGGTAATTACTGTGTCTTCAGCTTCACTGTGTGCCCGACTTTGTGGTGACACCTCTACCGAAATCTGGAGATGGGGTCTCGTCCAGCTGGCGATTCCCTGTACTGCAGAAGTGATTTGAGTGGCTGAACAGCCACTCGATCACTTTTGCAGGTGGTGGGTGGTGTTTCGCTCTGCCCCTTGGAGCTTAATGATTCACCAGGATTAAGCTCCAAGGGGTGGAGTGAATTGCATTGGAGGTGTGGACTGGCTGGAGTCTGGGCTAAGGCTGTCATTCATCTGACTTTATGCACATGGGTCTGCATGATGTGCGGCTTATGGATCTTTTCCTTTAACATTGCTGAAGCTTGGAGCTAGGAAAAGCTCCTTGTTCCTGCCTGCACTCACAGCAGTCCAGTTGGACTTTACCTCTCTATCTGAGCAGCACCTAAATTAGGTATTTTTGGGTCACAGAGAGAGGAACTGATGTCTCTGTGATCCCAGAAACTGGAAGCGACGAGAATGTATTGTCACTTCTAGTTCTGCCTCTCTGTTTACCTGGGCATCAGCGACCAGGAAAGCAGCCGATCAGACCAATCTGTGTATGATCGGCTGCATTGGAGGCCAGATAGACCTCAGATATCTCCATAAAGAGGACCTGTCACGGCCCATGCTGTCACAAGGGATGTTGTTCATCCCCTGTGATAGCAATAAAGTTAATACAAAAAAAATTAGAGACAGTGTAAAAAAAAAGGTTTTGGATAAAATAAATAATAATACAAAAATGTCAAACGCCCTGTCTGCCCGATCCCCTTGTGACAAAGTCGTAATGACAAAACTATCTGGGAGCTAGAACAGGCTAGCCTTGAGCATTGATACCAGCGTGGTGGTGAGAAGGAAGAGGGCTGAAGATGGACGCTTTCAGCCAGTGGGGACATCGCAGGCTTCAGTTTCAGGTAAGTGACATGCATAGTAGCCCATTATGCTTTACCTTTGCAGGGAAAAAAAAGAGGAAGTAAAACTCATTAGGGTTTACTTCCTCTTTAATATTTTTTAGAAAAGATACAGACTTTAGCACTGCGTATTAATTTTAAACACATTAGACTTTTTTTTTTTAAGTATAAAAGGGGGGGGGGGCACTTTACATGTTTTTGAGAAATAATAAAAACATGTAAAGTGCCCCCCCTACCCTTTTATACTTAAAAAAAAAGTCTAATGTGTTTGTGTGCAATAAAATTAGAGTATATTTTTTCCAAGAAAATTGTGCTTGAAAAACTGCTGTGCAAATACCACGTGACATAAAAAATTGAAACATCCATCATTTTATTCTATTGGACCTCTACTAATTATATATATATATATATATATATATATATATATTATAAAATGTTTGGGGGTTCTAAGTCATTTTCTAGAAAAAAAAGTTGATTTTTACGTGTAGGAGAGTAGTGTCAGAATTGGCCCGGTTGGCATATGGTTAAAGCTGGAATTTTACTTTAATATGATCTTTTAATTTTCATTTACATACTCATAGTGCTGATTACATTGTATTAGCAAATACACAATCACAGCACCAATTAAGAGGGGGGGGTCTAATATAGAGCCTCAAGGGTCATGCTGTGTGTGGGCAAGTGTAGCGCCTGTGTACTTATCAGTACAGGTGCTATCGTTAAATTTAGTGGGATGAGAGACTTACTTGCTCTCATCCATGTTGATTTATTTAAATTTGGCTGTCGCCAGCCCTGAACTGCCTGTTGGTCATTCTGTGCTCCAGAGATGCAGTTTCATCTCTGGGTGGCAGGGGGCGCCAGAGGGGTCCAGGCGGAGCCGCTTCTCACCAGCAGCCAATTAGAGGAGTTTTCCCTCGCGGAGCATGCTGGGGAGGGGTATTTCTGTGGCGGAGGCCATTGCTCAGGGTTCTTCGCGGGTTCCTGGTTCCAGGTGCGGCACCACCTTTAGGGTGTGTGCACATCATGGGCCCCGGCGATATGGCCTACCAGGCCAGGGCGCACGTGCTACGCGGAGTTCCTGACTCTGGGCCCTCATGGCCCGGGGCAACTGATGCTGCAGAGGGGCCCCAGTGATTGACTGGGTTCCCTATCCCTCATCAAGAAGATCCCAAGCGAGTTGTGCTGTTCGATAGGGAGTCGGTCTGAGGTGAACCCGGAGGCAGGTGATCCGACAGGGCTTAGACGAACCATTGGGGATCTGGGTGGCCGGACACTGACAGGTTGTATGTCTGCAAACTGTCAGTCGGTGACTCAAGGACAAGAAGTCTACCTGAGGGAGATTCAGGCTGCTCATTAATGGGGAGGATTCACTCTACTATTCACGATCTTGATACATTGGGCCTGTGGCAGGGGTCCCTTACCAATCCAGAAAATCCAATAGAGCCGGGTCTGTGGCAGAGACTCGTTCCTCCCCAAAAAGTTCTAAGTGACGCTCTGGCTGCCAGGCCTGTGAGAGAGGTCTGTCCAGGGGCACTTTACCCACTCTGGCTGGAGTGGCGACGTGACAAGTGAAGTTATTGGAGGCAGGACTGCTTCTTCTATCCATAGCCTGAATCTGTGAAGTTTACACACTGTCTACACTGTATACCTCAAGTTGACTGTTGGTCATGTTGGACCACAAATAAAGCATTGAAAACATCAACCAACAGTCTGGAGATTCCGTTACTGCTCTCATCACCATCACTACCCCTAGACCAGTGGTTCTCAACCTTTCTAGTGCCGTGGCCCCTTGATTAAATTTCCCAAGTTGTGGGGACCCCTAACAGTTAAATTATTTTCCTAGCGTGGGTTGTCGGCACCCAAGGCAAGACAAGTAATTTGCGCCCCTAACCCACGGACATTTAGCGCTCCCTGAGTCCCTTCCACTCGTACAGTATTAAAACCCCTTATGGTTACACTCTTTCTCTTTGTTCTCCTTCTCCAAACAAGAAATTAGGCTAGAGAGAGAAAAATCTCTATCTAGCCTAATTTCTTGTTTGTTTTCCCCGTCCCTCTCTAGCTGTTTTTCTTGTTCTTTCTGTTATTCTTTCTCTTTGTTCCTCTCCCTTCCATGTATTCTCTATCTTTAATCCTTCTCTTACTCCCTGGTGGGGGGAATGGGATCAGTGGCAGTGCTGGCGGAGAGTTGGGATCAGTGGCAGTGCTGGCGGAGAGTTGGGATCAGTGGCAGTGCTGGCGGAGAGTTGGGATCAGTGGCAGTGCTGGCGGAGAGTTGGGGTCAGTGGCAGTGCTGGCGGGGAGTTGGGGTCAGTGGCAGTGCTGGCGGGGAGTTGGGGTCAGTGGCAGTGCTGGCAGGGAGTTGGGGTCAGTGGCAGTGCTGGTGGGGAGTTGGGATCAGCCAACTTAGGTGCTCTTGATCAAGGTCATCTGCTGATCTGAGAACTTTGTGGTTTCTCGCAGCAGTGACACCTATGCCAAAATCAGGAGACAGGGTCTCCTCCAGCCCCTCCCACTTCACGTTCCTCACCAGTCAGCTGACCTCTAGTCCCTGCCCCCTAGCCATGCCGTAAACTGAATGGGCGGCTGAGAAGAAGCTGAGTGGGCAGCAGCGGACTTCAGGAACAGCCCAGGTTTCCTCATTTGACCCCTAGGTTGAGAACCACTGCCCTAGACACATCACGAAGGTAACTTAAATACGCCGATCCCAAATCTAACCAGCGGCTCCTGAGAGGGTAGCGCTACATAAGTGTTTTTTTTTTTTACAGGCCCTAACCAGAAGGATGAGACCCCTGTTTGCTTTCATTAGGACAATAGCAGAAATGGAATTAAACTTTTTGTGTCTGGTTTGGTTTCCTTACAACAAATTTTCACTTACATTTTTACTTGTGATAATTAGGATTTGTTTACAGGTGATTTGATTCTGCATCATTAAATTTAGTTCAGGAACAGAGAATAAACATCAGTAAAAGTTTTCTTATCTAATGGTGGCTTTTAGATATTTATTACAATGATCTGAGGTAGAAACTAATTAAATGATAGGAATCTTTTTCTAAACTAACCCATTTTCTCCTTCACTGATGTTGAATGACGATACTGAAGCATGTGCTTTCAGTTTTGCATGCTTGAGATTTCTTTTGACGTCAGTAAAAGAAACATCTTTGTACATACGCCACAAACTGCGACGCTGCCTGTGTTTGGCAACAAATGAAATGTTTGCAGGCCCAAGTGGAAATAAAAGAATGCATGTTCATCTTGTTAATTGTCAGCTGATTGGGAACAGTAAAGACAGAAAGTTACCAAAAATGCACTAGACTCTCACTAAAATGAGAATACCGTGGAAATATTCTAAAAAGTAAGATTCAAGGTCTTCACAAATTGCTCAGGTCCCCTCCCCCATTACAAATGTGCTACTGTTGATAGGTGTAAAATGTATTTGTAAAAAAAAAAAAAAAAATGTAATATATTCTTAAATTTACCCCTATTGCTGGAAATTATGTCACAGTACTGGGAAGATCACTGGAGAATGCAAAGCAGGCAAAATCTTGCAAAAAGTCACTTCTGTCTATCGCAACAGTGCTGGAGATTTTTTGGGGCACCCAAACAAAAGACAAAAGAGGGATTCAAATCTAAAAATCTACAGTATCAGTCATGCTTTGGAAAAACTATAAACCCCACAAGACATATACAAGGTTAACGGATATCATAAATACCAAACACTGTGCATTTTTTTGGATCTTACAATCACACAAATCAGGATTAATATTTTGACATATGTAGCATAGAAAGACATCTGCCCACATGCCCAACACGTTTCGAGACTTGCTCTACTTCAAGGACAATCAAATGGACCTTACTGTTCAGGTTAAAAGAAAAATAAATTGTATCGACCCCAATACCTTCTAGCATCCCATTGTTGGATCTAAAAATGAACTATTTACACTGTGTTGTATTAAACCTGTAAGTTGCATCATTTTTTTCCAATAAGGATAATATGGCTGGCTTTGAAATTGATGTACAGATCTGTTTTTTTTTTTTTCTTCAGTGTTTATTTACCAGAATAGGTAATCGACTGAATGATTAGACAGGGAGTAACTGCAACGTTTCTACGGAATACAGCGCCAAGGGCAAGAACTGAAATATCAGAGATAGGGATGAGCTTTGTGTTAGACTCGAAACGTATGTTCGACTCGAACATCGTCTGTTCGTACGTTTGACGAATTTCGAACAAAACGGGTCGTTTGCGCCAAATTCGAGTGACGCACGTCGGCCCATAATTTACTGCGGCGTTGCGCGCTGATGATTGGCCAAGCATGCACCATGACCCTGCATGCTTGGCCAATCACAAGGCGCAAAAAACGAAGAACCGCAATTGGCCAAAGCCAGGGTGGCTTTGGCCAATTATGGCTCAGGGGGTTTAGTACACGCCCCACACTATATAAGGCCACCTGTAAGACAGTTAGAGAGAGAGAGAGATAGATAGAGACACAGTGTCTTTTCTACCAGATAGATAGATAGATAGAGCAGGAAGGCTAGTCAGTTTAGTTCAATTTACAGTGTGTAGAGGATATATATACATCCTAGCGTTGTACATATATTTATACACTGTATGACTTAGCTAGATCAGCTATTCCTATTGTTAGGCAGTAGATTGTGCTAGATGCAGTGCTCTAACGTGTTGTATTGCCTGCATAGTGTTTAGTTTACACCTAAACATAGTACTCAATGTTAGTGGACGTGTGCTATTTAATTGGCCATAAACGCATTAGCTGTTACTGCACGTGGGCTATTTAATAGTGTAAAAAGGGATATTGCGTGAGTGAGAACGTTGTTCGCAGTCGGTAGAAAAAGTCGTGAAAACGATCATGCAGTACGACGATACGAAACTTGATTTTTAGACTTTATGATCAGTGGATGAGTTTGTGGGTAGATATGCGGAGAAAGCTAAGGCTTGACTGACATTAGTTTTTTTTGATACATTTTGACTTGCAGAAATAATGGAGGCCCTCAGAGAACAGGAGTTCTTCACATAATTTGTTCAAAGGGGGCCCCGGATTGCAACCCCCCTTTTTTCTAGAATTTTTCTTTCCCCAAAAAATAATTTATTGAGTCAAGATCTGGCATTGTAATGCCCCCCCCCACCCCTAAAATAATCGACATATTGTTGCCACACAGCACGTGCACTTTGGGGCGCCAAGCCTGTATGGACAGTCTCACAGGCCACCACCACTGGAACATCAGTGGCCTCATCAGGCACAAGTGTCATGTAGTTTGTTGAGGGTCTCTTTAGGAAATTGTGCAATATGCAGGAGCAAAGTATGACATGGTTCTGATTCTACTTAAGAAACCTACAGTCCTTATCTTGTTTGCACCGCCTGTATACTGCTGTTCAAAGTATATAGGGCCAAATGGTCTTGTCAGGGCCGATCCTCGCTATAGGCTCACTATGCAAGCCGCTTAGGGCCCTGCAAAGCTGCAAAGGGCCCCCCAAATTACTAGAGGCCCCGCCTGGTGAGAAGTCATTTTCGCCCCCTCACCCCGCTTCTAAACTCGCTGGCTGAGTCATTTCCGACAGCAGAACACCCCCTCACCCCGCTTCTCAACTTTCTTTAATGTGACATGTCACTGTCTTCAGCGCCCCCCCCGATTCTCATTTTTAATGTGCCATGTCATTTTGCTTAGGGCCCCAGGGAGGTCAGGATCGGCACTGGGTCTTGTAATGACCTGGGGGGAGTGGTGGCGGGGAAACTAATGCTATTTTTTTCAATGATTTTTATCCATATTGCAGGGACCAAACATTAAATTAAAGCCGCAAGCAGTATTAAATTATTTTTTTCTGAGAGTAATCTCATGTTGTGCAGGGACATTTCTAAACATGTGCCACTACTATAGACACCCAGCAGGTACCATATTTAAAGGAATTTTTTTTTTTCACTTTAAGCATCATTAAAATCGCTGCTCAAGAAAAAACTACCCTTTTTACAACTTTTTTTTCCATTGATACATGTTCCCTGGGGCAAGACCCCGGTTCTCAAAGACATTTTCCAACAATAACTTGCATATTGGGCTTTAAAATGAGCACTTTTGAATTCGAACTTTCGAGTCCCATAGACTTCAATGGGGTTCTAAATGTTCACGCGAACGGTCGGTCTGTTCGAACGTTCTTTTGCGAACCGAACCCGGGTATGTTCGGCTCATCCCTAATCAGAGACACCAATATTTAAGATAACTTTACAGTTCTATCAAAGCAAGTCAAACTCATTAATCTTTTCATTACCAATATTTAAATAACAGAGAGTAGATGACTCACTAACCCATTATGCTGTAAATGCAATCTAATCCACCTCTACACTATGTGACTGTGCAGTCACTCCAGGCTTTGGCTGATTGCCTTGGCAATGCTCACGCTGCATTGCTGTGAGCATGACAGAATTACTCTCCCCTTTTTCTGCAGACATGCAGAGATGCTGTGCTTTCATCAGACATCAGAGTCCCCCTTTCATTTAGGAGCCCCCTTCACATCAGCAACCCTATTTCACATCAAAGTCCCCCCTTTATATCAGTAGCCCTGCCCCTTCACATCAGGAGCTGCCCCCCTAAACATCAAAGTCCTCAGAGACTTTTTATATTAAAGGGGGGCTTTCACACACATCAAATCAGAGTCCCCCTTTTACATCAAAAGTCAGTCCCCTTCTAATCAGTGTGCCACCTTCAAATCAGAGGCCTCTCACATCAATGTCCTCAGAGCCTCCTTACATAAGGGTCCTCAGATTCCCCTCGCATTAATGTCCTTAAAGCCTCTAATCAGGAGACACGAATTGGAGGTTTTTGGCCAACATTGTGGCAAATCCTTGTTATCAGACAGTCATCCTTGAGTTCCAATCTTCTACTGTCAAACTTACCGAGCTGTAATGCCGCGTACACACGGTCGTTTTTTGTCTTGTAAAAAAATTACGTTTTTTCTCATGAAAAAAAAACGTTTTTCAAACTTCATTTTAAAAAACGACGTTGCCTACACACCATCATTTTTTCAAAATGCTCTAGCAAAATGCGGTTATGTACAACACGTACGACGGCACTCTGTTCCATTCAAGCTCGTGTCATAACTTGCTTCTGAGCATGCGTGGGTTTAAAAATGTTGTTTTAAACGTCGTTTTAGCCCACACACGATCATTTTTTGTGACACAAAAAACGACATTTTGAAAAACGACATAAAAAATTGAAGCATGTTCGAATTTTTTTTTGGTCGTTTTTTAGAAGACAAAAAACTTTGTAAAGCCCACACGATCATTTTAAATGACGTTTTTTAAAACGTCGTTTTATTTCATCACAAAAAACGACCGTGTGTACGCGGCATCAGACATCTCTGAATTCAGCCACTAATATAGTTCTTTATATGACCAACTCCCACCCATCTCTATTTCTACACTCCTTACTGAATTCAATTCTCTCCTTACCTACCCTCTCTTCTGAGCCTTAAGGCACTGCTAATGCCCCTTGAAATTGAAGTGGCTATATCATCCTTCCCTAACAACAAAACTCCAGGATCTAATGGTCTGCCGGGGGAGTGGTATAAGGAGTATGCCTGTGAATTCGCTCCTAAACTCCTCTTGTCTAGAAACTGGAGAACTGCCACCTATGATATACCAGGCTCATATTGTACTGATTCCAAAGCCTGGCAAGGATCCAAAACAATGTGCTTCATATACAGCTGTAGACCTATATTACTCTTAAACTCTGACCTCAATATTTTATTCAAGGTCCTGGCAATCAGGGTGATGAAAGTGCCCCCCTCGCTGATTGGCATCAAACAAACTGGGTTCATGCCAGGTAAATCCAGCATTAACCTTGTTCTTACTCATCTTCAGAAGCCATCTGATAGACATCGGGAAAGCTTTTGATTCAGTTAATTGGCAATATATGGCTTCGGTCCTTGACATTTTTAATTTTGATCCTACTTTTCATATATGGTTCTAATTGCTTTATAAGTCCCCTGTGACCCAGATTAAGTTGCGAGGAGAGCTGTCCTTGATCTGGTGTGGAACGCAGCTGAGGTGCCCACTCTCCCTTGTCCTATATGCACCCTATATGGAACCCCTGGCCAACACGTTGAGTCAGACAAGATCATTGGCATTCACATGGGCTCAATAATAGAGAAGCTGGCATTATTTATTGATGATTTAATTTTGTTTCTCAATGATCCTGGACCCTTTCTTACTGAGGCACTAAACATCCTTTCTGACTATGCCACTTTTTCTGGTCTCCGTACCAACTGGGTAGTCCTTGATTATACTCATAGACCCAGGGGCACAGAGAGTGACTGATCTGGCTCTTTCTCTGACTTGGACGACTTCCTTGTGCTATCTGGGCATATCTATTTCTCCAAATGTAAGAGTTTTGTCACCCTAACTTGTAACCTACATTACAAGTCATTAAGCAGAGACTGAAAGCATGGGACAATCTACCTGTGTCCCTCAGTAGTAGGATTAACCTAGTTAAAATTAAAATCCTTCCGAATCAACCGCGTCGCCCCTTCCATACTGTGCGCTCCAGTGGGATCTGCTCCAACCTTCTAGAACCTTTGTGATATCTCCTTCCATTCCAGCTGCGTGAGAGCCGGCGGGGCGAGTAACGGGGCTGCTCCCCATCTGGGCCAAGATGAATGTGGGTGTTGCACACAGCGAGGTGAACCCAAATACTAGGGTTATGAATAGTCGTGGAATGTGGTTAACGTATGCCCTGGGAGTCAGAATGCTACACATAGTGCTGCTAAGCATTCCTTTCTTCAGTGTCCCTATTGCATGGACTTTAGTCTTTTTCATTTCACCTGCTGGTTGAACTAAAAAAACTGACCCATCTTTGGCCAGCTTAAGAGCTACTGTAGTTGTTATAAAGTCTGTGAAGTGTCTCAGTCATGCAAGTCAAAATCAATAAGAGACATTACTGAGTAGCTTTGAAAATGCTTTACCACTCACCCAAACAGCGTGTCCTATTTAATTGATAATTAGGAATTCTCTAGTGTTTAAAACATTATATGTAATCCAATTACCATAATCCATTTACATTAGTGCCATGCACATGTGGCAAGTGGAGCTCCTAATTTAACATGGTAATTGCTGGGAAATGTACAGATAATATAGCATTTGTAAAGGTTCACATTTTTTATTTTTTAAATAACAAACATGTCATACTTAAGCCCGGTACACGCTACTAATTTTTTTTTTGTTCAACCAAGCAGGTTGAACAAAAAATAAAACTGACAGGTCCGAGCCACTGTTCTAATGATCCAACAGTAGTACAGCGATCTCCTCTGCTGAGCTGTTGTGTTCTGACAGGAGGACGGCCCACTGCCAGAACACTCCGATCCGATTGGCTGAGAGTGCTTATCGGGAGCCAGTCAGCTGCTGGTTTTCTAGTATGCTCGTGCGACAGAAGCCAGACAAACAGCCAGCTTCTGCCGGTCCGACTGACATACAGACGGGCTGAATGTCAGTCAGTTTTTATTGAACCGGTCAATGTCTCCCGTCATTCAACCCACGTGTAATAGGCATTACACTATTACCGAATGGTTTTGCACAGAGCAACCCTGATCCTCCTCTTCACGGGTCCCCCTGAAAGCACTGCTGGTGCCACCCCCCTGCTGAGTGTGTGCACACTCCCAAGCCCCTTCTGTGAGTCTATGAGCTACACAGAGCGTGGCTCGGCCTGGCCGCCCTCCCTCCTCACTGACTGTCATTGACAGTGGCGGGAGCCAATGGCTACCCGAGAGAGCCTCTGCTCTCATGCACATAGCTGGATCGGGATCGAGTTCATCTTCTTTCTGTATTCAGAAAGCAAGATACGCCGAAATTAGGCTAAGATCCGACTGGCGTAAGTCTCTTACGCCGTCGTATCTTAGTTGCATATTTCCGCTGGCCGCTAGGTGGCGCTTCCGTAGATTTCAGCGTAGAATATGCAAATGAGCTGGATACGCCGATTCAGAAACGTACGTGCGCCTGGCGGATTTTTTTACGTCGTTTGCGTAAGGCTTTTTCCTGCATAACGTTACTCCTGCTATATGAGGCATAGCCAATGTTAAGTATGGACGTCGTTTGCGTAAGTCGTTCGCGAATAGGGCTTTGCGTAAATTACGTTCACGTCGAAAGCATTGACTATTTGCGACGTGATTAGGAGCATGCGCACTGGGATACATTCACGGCTGGCGCATGCGTTTGTGAGAAACGTCATTTACGTGAGGGCCATGTTTTATTTACATAAAACACGCCCACCTCTTGACAATTTGAATTTGGCGCGCTTACGCCGGCAGATTTACGCTACGCTGCCGCAACTTACGGAGCAAGTGCTTTGTAAATACTGCACTTGCCTCTCTAAATTGTGGCGGCGTAGCGTAAATAACATACGCTACGCCCGCACAAACTTATGTCCCCCTACCTGAATCTAGCCCATAGTCTGTAATGGCTGGTCTGATCCTAAACTTACATTGGAAATCTTTTGTCTAAATCACATATA
This sequence comes from Rana temporaria, assembly GCF_905171775.1. Classification (NCBI taxonomy): domain Eukaryota; kingdom Metazoa; phylum Chordata; class Amphibia; order Anura; family Ranidae; genus Rana; species Rana temporaria. Next base: position 102,864,233 of record NC_053493.1, read on the forward strand.
GCCAGATTCAGGTAGAGTTACGCCGGCGTATCAGTAGATACGCCGTCGTAACTCCGAATCTGCGCCGTCGTATATTTAAGCGTATTCTCAAATTGAGATACGCTTAAATGTTGCTAAGATATGACCGCCTGCGCCGTCGTATCTTAGCTGTCTATTTACACTGGCCACTAGGGGCGTGTACGCTGATTTACGCCTAGAATGCGTAAATCAGCGAGATACGCCTATTAACGAACGTACACTTGCCCGTTGCAGTAAAGATACGCCGTTTACGTAAGGCGTTTTCAGGCGTAAAGATAAACCACCAAAAAGATGGCGCAGCCAATGTTAAGTATGGACGTCGGAACCGCGTCAAATTTAAAAATAAATTACGTTGTTTGCGTAAGTCGTCCGTGAATGGGGCTGGCCGTAATTTACGTACACGTCGAAAGCAATGAGTCTTTGCGGCGTAATTTGGAGCAACAGCACTGGGTTACGTCCAGTGCTGACCCCACGTCATTTACGTGGAGTCATGCTTTATTTACATAAAACACGCCCACCTCTTCACAATTTGAATTAGGCGCGCTTACGCCGGCCCATTTACGCTACGCTGCCGCAACTTACGGAGCAAGTGCTTTGTGAATACTGCACTTGCCTCTCTAACTTGCGGCGGTGTAATGTAAATGACATATGTTACGCCCGCACAAAGTTAAGCCGGCGTACGTGAATCTGGCTATTAGTAGATGCAGGCAAGCAGCAATTCTCCTGGTATATGAATTTATTAAAGTGTAGTTTGACTGTCATTCCATTTTTTTTCTCAAACCAAAATGAGCTTGTTGAGTAAGACTGTATTCATTTATTATTATGTCTTGCATGAAGAACAGATTATATTTTATGAACTATAAATACAGAAATCAAGAGATTCCTACAGGTCCACATTATGTTTTCTAGTATGCATTACACAACTTTCCTTTTTAATCAGTTTATTTTTCTATTCGATTTTTAAAAAGATCTAAATTTACAACTTTGTTGGAATACAATATATTGACTGCTATATCTTTGTGTAGGAATAAAGGGATATAAAGCAACATGGTGCTTTGTCAATTCCAATTTTATTTTTTAAAAGTGTGAATGATTTATATTCCCTGACATCTAGGTCAAGTGTCAACAGAAACAGCAGGCTGCCAATCATTTTCCCTTTTTGTAATTCCCAAGATTCCTACCTGACCTCTGTCGCACCTTGCAGTTTCAATAGAGGTTGCTGTCAATTAGAAAAACACAATTTTTGAGGGTAATTGTCTATTGTAGCGAGTGGCTGTACAAAAGCATGATTCTTATAAAGCATAAGATTCTCCTTAATAGATGTTCTGTTACTGTATTGACACTTTGTATATTACATGGATAGTGACTATCAGAGCTTTTTTTCTCAGAAAATAGGTACAGGAACTCAACCACGACCCTGTTCAGATTTCAAAAACAGTAGAAGGGTCTTAAAGGGGCATTAAATACCAGGATTGCATTACATACAGAGTGCAGAGTTCAGGGGGTTACACACAGAGTGCAGAGCTGTCACTTGTAAACACAGAAACCAGACTTCTGTGTTTACAAGTGATTGTAGTGAGCAGGCACCAAAGGGTCTGAGCCAGAGGTGGTGGAACCGAGTTCCCCCAAGTTCCCCCAGAAAAAAAGCCCTGGTGACTATTAATCTGTATTTTTCATATTCAACATGTTACCACTGACGATTTTCATCAAGAATGGGCTGTCATGTCATACTATTGTGTTCTGTTGCATACCCTTAAATAAATAATAAAAATAATGAATTAAAAAAAAAAAAATGAACAGAGGTTAATACTACTAACAGGAAATAACCCCGCAATCGAGTGCTCAGCATAAATGGGTGTTTAGACCCGGTGTAAAGGTACCTACATCCAGGCCCGGACTGGGACAAAAAATAGGCCCGGGCATTTTAGACTGAGCAGCCAATTTTTCCAGGGACCAGGGGGGGGGGGGGGGCGTCGCGGTAGACATTCGTGGGTGGCTGGTGTCGGCCCTGCTGTAATGTACAGGAAACACTGTAATATAACGGGAACTGCATTGTAAAGGGGCACTGCAATGATTACAGTGCCCCTTTACAGTGCAGTCCCCTTTATATTACACTGTCTCAGTCCTATTGTGGCCATACAATGCTAGTACTGTCTGTCTCCTATTGTGCCCACACTGCCCAGAGTGACACTGACCTGCTCTCTTTTTGGTGGTGCGGTACAGCGTGGCTCTCTCTCTCTGGTGGTGCAGGAACAGTGTGGCTCTCTCTCTGGTGTTGCAGGAACAGTGTGGCTCTCTCTCTGGTGGTGCAGGAACAGTGTGGCTCTCTCTCTGGTGGTGCAGGAACAGTGTGGCTCTCTCTCTGGTGGTGCAGGAACAGTGTGGCTCTCTCTCTGGTGGTGCAGGAACAGTGTGGCTCTCTCTCTGGTGGTGTAGTACTGCACAGCATGGTTCTCTGGTGGTGTGGGTACAGCGTGGCTCTCTGGTGGTGCGGTACAGCGTGGCTCTCTCTGGTGGTGCGGTACAGCGTGGCTCTCCCTGGTGGTGCGGTACAGCGTGGCTCTCTCTGGTGGTGCGGTACAGCGTGGCTCTCTCTGGTGGTGCGGTACAGCGTGGCTCTCCCTGGTGGTGCGGTACAACGTGGCTCTCCCTGGTGGTGCGGTACAGCGTGGCTCTCCCTGGTGGTGCGGTACAGCGTGGCTCTCTCTGGTGGTGCGGTACAGCGTGGCTCTCTCTGGTGGTGCGGTACAGCGTGGCTCTTCCTGGTGGTGCGGTACAGCGTGGCTCTCCCTGGTGGTGCGGTACAGCGTGGCTCTCCCTGGTGGTGCGGTACAGCGTTTCTCTCTTTGTTGGTGCGGTACAGCGTGGCTCTCCATGGTGGTGTGGTACAGCGTGGCTCTCCCTGGTGGTGCGGTACAGCGTGGCTCTCCCTGGTGTTGCGGTACAGCGTTGTTCTCTTTGTTGGTGCGGTACAGCGTGGCTCTCCCTGGTGGTGCAGTACAGCGTGGCTCTCCCTGGTGGTGCGGTACAGCGTTTCTCTCTTTGTTGGTGCGGTACAGCGTGGCTCTCCATGGTGGTGTGGTACAGCGTGGCTCTCCCTGGTGGTGCGGTACAGCGTGGCTCTCCCTGGTGGTGCGGTACAGCGTGGCTCTCCCTGGTGGTGCAGTACAGCGTGGCTCTCCCTGGTGGTGCGGTACAGCGTTTCTCTCTTTGTTGGTGCGGTACAGCGTGGCTCTCCATGGTGGTGTGGTACAGCGTGGCTCTCCCTGGTGGTGCGGTACAGCGTGGCTCTCCCTGGTGGTGCGGTACAGCGTTGTTCTCTTTGTTGGTGCGGTACAGCGTGGCTCTCCCTGGTGGTGCGGTACAGCGTGGCTCTCCCTGGTGGTGCGGTACAGCATGGCTCTCCCTGGTGGTGCGGTACAGCGTGGCTCTCCCTGGTGGTGCGGTACAGCGTGGCTCTCCCTGGTGGTGCGGTACAGCGTGGCTCTCCCTGGTGGTGTGGTACATCGTGGCTCTCCCTGGTGGTGCGGTACAGCGTTGCTCTCTTTGTTGGTGCGGTACAGCGTGGCTCTCCCTGGTGGTGCGGTACAGCGTGGCTCTCCCTGTGGTGCGGTACAGCGTGGCTCTCCCTGGTGGTGCGGTACAGCGTGGCTCTCCCTGGAGGTGCGGTACAGCGTGGCTCTCCCTGGAGGTGCGGTACAGCGTGGCTCTCCCTAGTGGTGCGGTACAGCGTGGCTCTCCCTGGTGGTGCGGTACAGCGTTGCTCTCTTTGTTGGTGCGGTACAGCGTGGCTCTCCATGGTGGTGTGGTACAGCGTGGCTCTCCCTGGTGGTGCGGTACAGCGTGGCTCTCCCTGGTGGTGCGGTACAGCGTTGTTCTCTTTGTTGGTGCGGTACAGCGTGGCTCTCCCTGGTGGTGCAGTACAGCGTGGCTCTCCCTGGTGGTGCGGTACAGCGTTTCTCTCTTTGTTGGTGCGGTACAGCGTGGCTCTCCATGGTGGTGTGGTACAGCGTGGCTCTCCCTGGTGGTGCGGTACAGCGTGGCTCTCCCTGGTGGTGCGGTACAGCGTGGCTCTCCCTGGTGGTGCAGTACAGCGTGGCTCTCCCTGGTGGTGCGGTACAGCGTTTCTCTCTTTGTTGGTGCGGTACAGCGTGGCTCTCCCTGGTGGTGCGGTACAGCGTGGCTCTCCCTGGTGGTGCGGTACAGCGTGGCTCTCCCTGGTGGTGCGGTACAGCGTGGCTCTCCCTGGTGGTGCGGTACAGCGTGGCTCTCCCTGGTGGTGCGGTACATCGTGGCTCTCCCTGGTGGTGCGGTACATCGTGGCTCTCCCTGGTGGTGCGGTACATCGTGGCTCTCCCTGGTGGTGCGGTACAGCGTTGCTCTCTTTGTTGGTGCGGTACAGCGTGGCTCTCCCTGGTGGTGCGGTACAGCGTGGCTCTCCCTGGTGGTGCGGTACAGCGTGGTGGCTCTCCCTAGTGGTGCAGTACAGCGTGGCTCTCCCTGGTGGTGCGGTACAGCGTTTCTCTCTTTGTTGGTGCGGTACAGCGTGGCTCTCCCTGGTGGTGCGGTACAGCGTGGCTCTCCCTGGTGGTGCGGTACAGCGTGGCTCTCCCTGGTGGTGCGGTACAGCGTGGCTCTCCCTGGTGGTGCGGTACAGCGTGGCTCTCCCTGGTGGTGCGGTACAGCGTGGCTCTCCCTGGTGGTGCGGTACATCGTGGCTCTCCCTGGTGGTGCGGTACATCGTGGCTCTCCCTGGTGGTGCGGTACAGCGTTGCTCTCTTTGTTGGTGCGGTACAGCGTGGCTCTCCCTGGTGGTGCGGTACAGCGTGGCTCTCCCTGGTGGTGCGGTACAGCGTGGCTCTCCCTGGTTGTGCGGTACAGCGTGGCTCTCCCTGGAGGTGCGGTACAGCATGGCTCTCCCTAGTCCTAGCCCTATGGCCAGTCCGGGCCTGCCTACATCCTAGAGCAGTGGTTCTCAACCTGGGGGTCAAATGACAATTTGCCAGGGGTCACCAAACCCTGGGCTGTTCCCGAAGCCCGCAGCACTCACAGCCTTTTCGCAGATGTCCAGCAGGGCAGTTCCTGGAGCCTGTGGCCACCCACTAAGTTCACGACATGGCTGTGAGGCAGACAGAGACTAGAGGTCAGCTGACTGGTGAGAAATGTGAAGTATGAGGGGCTGGAGGAGACCCTATCTTCTGATTTCAGCATAGGGGTCACTGCTGCAAGACACTATAGAGCTGGAGACACAGTGGGTAACACTACCTGTGATAAGAGTTTTCATTTAAAGTCCCTACTACAGTTCTCAGGTCAGCAGGTGATCTTGATCAAGAGCACCCAAGTTGGCTGATCAGAACTTCCCGCCAGCACTGCCACTCATCCCAACTCCCACCAAGGAGTAAGAGAATCCATAAAAATAGATAATACATGGAAGGGAGAGGGAGAGAAATGATAATAGAAAGAACAGGAAAGACAGCTAGAGAGAGGGGATGGAGGTGCGGTACAGCGTGGCTCTCCCTAGTGGTGCGGTACAGCGTGGCTCTCCCTGGTGGTGCGGTACAGCGTTGCTCTCTTTGTTGGTGCGGTACAGCGTGGCTCTCCATGGTGGTGTGGTACAGCGTGGCTCTCCCTGGTGGTGCGGTACAGCGTGGCTCTCCCTGGTGGTGCGGTACAGCGTTGTTCTCTTTGTTGGTGCGGTACAGCGTGGCTCTCCCTGGTGGTGCAGTACAGCGTGGCTCTCCCTGGTGGTGCGGTACAGCGTTTCTCTCTTTGTTGGTGCGGTACAGCGTGGCTCTCCATGGTGGTGTGGTACAGCGTGGCTCTCCCTGGTGGTGCGGTACAGCGTGGCTCTCCCTGGTGGTGCGGTACAGCGTGGCTCTCCCTGGTGGTGCGGTACAGCGTGGCTCTCCCTGGTGGTGCGGTACAGCGTTTCTCTCTTTGTTGGTGCGGTACAGCGTGGCTCTCCCTGGTGGTGCGGTACAGCGTGGCTCTCTTTGTTGGTGCGGTACAGCGTGGCTCTCCATGGTGGTGTGGTACAGCGTGGCTCTCCCTGGTGGTGCGGTACAGCGTGGCTCTCCCTGGTGGTGCGGTACAGCGTTGCTCTCTTTGTTGGTGCGGTACAGCGTGGCTCTCCCTGGTGGTGCAGTACAGCGTGGCTCTCCCTGGTGGTGCGGTACAGCGTTTCTCTCTTTGTTGGTGCGGTACAGCGTGGCTCTCCATGGTGGTGTGGTACAGCGTGGCTCTCCCTGGTGGTGCGGTACAGCGTGGCTCTCCCTGGTGGTGCGGTACAGCGTGGCTCTCCCTGGTGGTGCAGTACAGCGTGGCTCTCCCTGGTGGTGCGGTACAGCGTTTCTCTCTTTGTTGGTGCGGTACAGCGTGGCTCTCCCTGGTGGTGCGGTACAGCGTGGCTCTCCCTGGTGGTGCGGTACAGCGTGGCTCTCCCTGGTGGTGCGGTACAGCGTGGCTCTCCCTGGTGGTGCGGTACAGCGTGGCTCTCCCTGGTGGTGCGGTACATCGTGGCTCTCCCTGGTGGTGCGGTACATCGTGGCTCTCCCTGGTGGTGCGGTACAGCGTTGCTCTCTTTGTTGGTGCGGTACAGCGTGGCTCTCCCTGGTGGTGTGGTACAGCGTGGCTCTCCCTGGTGGTGCGGTACAGCGTGGCTCTCCCTGGTGGTGCGGTACAGCGTGGCTCTCCCTGGTGGTGCAGTACAGCGTGGCTCTCCCTGGTGGTGCGGTACAGCGTTTCTCTCTTTGTTGGTGCGGTACAGCGTGGCTCTCCCTGGTGGTGCGGTACAGCGTGGCTCTCTTTGTTGGTGCGGTACAGCGTGGCTCTCCATGGTGGTGTGGTACAGCGTGGCTCTCCCTGGTGGTGCGGTACAGCGTGGCTCTCCCTGGTGGTGCGGTACAGCGTTGTTCTCTTTGTTGGTGCGGTACAGCGTGGCTCTCCCTGGTGGTGCAGTACAGCGTGGCTCTCCCTGGTGGTGCGGTACAGCGTTTCTCTCTTTGTTGGTGCGGTACAGCGTGGCTCTCCATGGTGGTGTGGTACAGCGTGGCTCTCCCTGGTGGTGCGGTACAGCGTGGCTCTCCCTGGTGGTGCGGTACAGCGTGGCTCTCCCTGGTGGTGCAGTACAGCGTGGCTCTCCCTGGTGGTGCGGTACAGCGTTTCTCTCTTTGTTGGTGCGGTACAGCGTGGCTCTCCCTGGTGGTGCGGTACAGCGTGGCTCTCCCTGGTGGTGCGGTACAGCGTGGCTCTCCCTGGTGGTGCGGTACAGCGTGGCTCTCCCTGGTGGTGCGGTACAGCGTGGCTCTCCCTGGTGGTGCGGTACATCGTGGCTCTCCCTGGTGGTGCGGTACATCGTGGCTCTCCCTGGTGGTGCGGTACAGCGTTGCTCTCTTTGTTGGTGCGGTACAGCGTGGCTCTCCCTGGTGGTGCGGTACAGCGTGGCTCTCCCTGGTGGTGCGGTACAGCGTGGCTCTCCCTGGTGGTGCAGTACAGCGTGGCTCTCCCTGGTGGTGCGGTACAGCGTTTCTCTCTTTGTTGGTGCGGTACAGCGTGGCTCTCCCTGGTGGTGCGGTACAGCGTGGCTCTCCCTGGTGGTGCGGTACAGCGTGGCTCTCCCTGGTGGTGCGGTACAGCGTGGCTCTCCCTGGTGGTGCGGTACAGCGTGGCTCTCCCTGGTGGTGCGGTACAGCGTGGCTCTCCCTGGTGGTGCGGTACAGCGTGGCTCTCCCTGGTGGTGCGGTACAGCGTGGCTCTCCCTGGTGGTGCGGTACAGCGTTGCTCTCTTTGTTGGTGCGGTACAGCGTGGCTCTCCCTGGTGGTGCGGTACAGCGTGGCTCTCCCTGGTGGTGCGGTACAGCGTGGCTCTCCCTGGTTGTGCGGTACAGCGTGGCTCTCCCTGGAGGTGCGGTACAGCATGGCTCTCCCTAGTCCTAGCCCTATGGCCAGTCCGGGCCTGCCTACATCCTAGAGCAGTGGTTCTCAACCTGGGGGTCAAATGACAATTTGCCAGGGGTCACCAAACCCTGGGCTGTTCCCGAAGCCCGCAGCACTCACAGCCTTTTCGCAGATGTCCAGCAGGGCAGTTCCTGGAGCCTGTGGCCACCCACTAAGTTCACGACATGGCTGTGAGGCAGACAGAGACTAGAGGTCAGCTGACTGGTGAGAAATGTGAAGTATGAGGGGCTGGAGGAGACCCTATCTTCTGATTTCAGCATAGGGGTCACTGCTGCAAGACACTATAGAGCTGGAGACACAGTGGGTAACACTACCTGTGATAAGAGTTTTCATTTAAAGTCCCTACTACAGTTCTCAGGTCAGCAGGTGATCTTGATCAAGAGCACCCAAGTTGGCTGATCAGAACTTCCCGCCAGCACTGCCACTCATCCCAACTCCCACCAAGGAGTAAGAGAATCCATAAAAATAGATAATACATGGAAGGGAGAGGGAGAGAAATGATAATAGAAAGAACAGGAAAGACAGCTAGAGAGAGGGGATGGGGGGGAAAATAAATAAATAATTAAGATAGCGAGATAAAAGAGAAAGAAAGGAGAACATAAAGAGAGTGGAACATCCTAAAATTTACCAGAAGGGGTTTTAATATGGTACAAGTGCCCCTTTCTCGATAGCTTATAATATTGTTCACTAAGTTTAACTTTGTTGAGTAAGGCGCGGAATTTTTTATTTTACACCTCCTCTCTACATGTCCATAAAGACTTGCTGGAAGCCCATATTACCCTAATACCTAAACCAGGCAAAGATGAAACAATAGTATCTAGGTACAGGCCCATATCCCTTTTCAACGTAGACCTGAAACTCTACGCGAAGATCCTTGAAAATCGCTTGCTCCCTCTCCTGCCCAAATTAATATCACTTGATCAGATTGGTTTTATCCCCGGTAGGGAGGCCAGGGATAATACCTTGAAGGCTATCAACATTTACCACTGGCTCTCAACCTCCTCCACAAACAGTTTATTTTTGTCTCTCAATGCGGAGAAGGCCCTCACCTCAGGGGCGGACTGACCATGGCACTAGGGGGCCCCATCAGGGTTGCCAGGCTCAATAAAACCAGGGACAGTATGTCAAAATCTGTGGGTTTTTTACATCAGTCCCCGATATGTCCAAAACCAACATGCTTTTGATGTGAAAATCCTGAGATTTTAGCTGCCCTGCCTATGTAATGCCTCCTGGCGTGGTGGCCATCTGTAAGCCCGGGGGCCCCATAATCTTCTATCGCCCAGGGGCCCCATGAGTTGTCAGTCCACCCCTGCCTCACCTATTTAGGTATTCAAATCCCCTCTAACCTAAATGAACTTTATGATAAAAATTACTCACCCATCCTCCAAACTATACGAAATGATCTCAACAAATGGACCTCAGGCAAGTTCTCTTGGTTTGGTCGAATCGCCATCCTAAAAATTAACATCCTACCGCGCATTTTATATATCTTAGTTACAAACTGTACCGATCAAACTGCCAACTTCTTTTTTCACAACAAAAAATATGCAGAAACTTTATCTGGGCCTCCAAATTTCCCAGGCTAAGCTGGGACAGGATGAATCTTCCCAAGCTGAAAAGGGGGACTGGGCCTCCCGGATATATTCAAAAGTACCACGCAGCTTGCCATATTACGAGAATCATTGATTGGCACATACACACACATACTAAAGATTGGATTGCCGTTGAAGATTCTTTTGCACAGGTCCCTCTCTCCCACCTAGCATGGATTACTGCCAAGGCCACTCCTAAGGAACACTCCACACATCCACTGACAGGGCCCACACTCCTATGCTTCAGAAAAACTAGTGACTCGCTTAAAATGATTCATTCCCCAGGCCTGCTGACTCCTCTGGACGGTAAACCTGACTTCCCACCTGGTCTTATGGGCACCACGGTACACCCTACGAACCCGAGACGAACACTTAGAGCACATAACTTCTTTAAAATACATCCATCATCTCTTTCGATACCCTATCATCCCAATTCCCTGAGGATAACATTCTTTCTACAAATTTTTACAAATCCAACACTCTCTGCAGAGCAATAGACCTAGCGCACAATGGTGTAGAGACATTATGCGCTGACACCAACACTCAAAGACACCTGATTTCATCGGTATACTCGCTCCTTTTCAGTGATATCGTTCAGAAATCCAACACGTCAACAAGGGTTAGGAAAATGAACTCAAATTAGACCTTCTAAATGCGGACTGAGACAACATCTTTACACATATCCACAAAGGCTCTATTAATATCTCTGCACAGGAAAACAGCTACAAACTGTATTCCAGATGGTACCGTACTCCCGAACGGATACATATATTCCCCGCTATGTTGGAGATGCAATACCACTCGGGGATCTTTGCTCCACATCTGGTGGGATTGTGAACTCATAAAACCATTCTGGGAAAAAGTACATGACACAATCTCCCAAATTACGACATACACCTTAGGCCCCGTACACACGACCGAACATGTCCGATGAAACTGGTCCGCGGACCAGTTTCATCGGACATGTTCGGTCATGTGTACGGCCTATCGGACCGTTTTCCAGTGGACCGTTTTCCAGCGGACAAAAGTTTCTTAGCATGCTTAGAAACTTGTCCGCTGGAAACCTGTCCGTCGGACATGTCCGCTGGTTAGTACGTCTAACCAGCGGACCGAAATCCCGCGCATGCGTCACCGTGTTCTCTGTCCGTGGGGATTTTGGTCTGATGGTGTGTACACACATCAGACCAAAATATCCCAGGAGACATGTCCGATGAAAACGGTCCGCGGACCGATTTCATCGGACATGTCTCCTCGTGTGTACAGGGCCTTAGACTTCACTCGAGCTCAATATTTATTGCATCATTCTTCGTTACCACAATCCACATATAGAAAATCTCTTGTACTCCATCTCATCAATGCCGCAAAACAATGTGTACTGGTGAAACACCAATCCCCCGAAAATATCTGATTGGCTTAACCGTATTAATAAAATTGCTGAGATGGAGGACTTGATTCATCAGGCTAAGGATAACCCGACAAAGTATCGAACTACATGGGCCTGTTGGATTCACTTTCGGGACTCCCCAAAATTTCAGGAATTACTTCTCATTTAATTACTTTCTCCTATGGTATTCATGACAGGAAGTATATCATATGCTCCCCCCCCTTTTCCCTGGTTGGAACACCCATCTGGCTTGGAGTGCCCGCCTCACTCTTTTACTCTTTTACCCCCTTAATTAAGCATTTGCCTGCACATTTCTCCTTATGACCATGCTTGGACATGGAGCGCTAAGATCGTTACCTCTTAATAGACACTCACCTTTTTGGCAAACATGGTCTAACAAGCTAACACAAGGTTGTGCTCGAGAGCTTTCTAAGCCATTTCCTCCCATGACAATATCTCCACGCTTCCAAGAACTAGGCTTTCTGTCACTAGATATGGATTGTGGGAGACGATTTTCGTGACCATGTGGATCACTGCAAAACCTGGGGTGCTATTGCGCTTGGGGCGCCCCCTCCCCCACACAGCAAGCTCCCGTTAGGGGTCCGCGGGTGGGGGGTGGGCTTGTCCTGGGCCGCATGATTTTACACTGGCATACTCCCCTACAGTAACACAATGGTGATCCTTATTATGGCTAGATATATAGTTCAATGTTATTTTTCTTTGGTTTGCTACGATTCCTGAAGTCTGTTATCTGTTTGCTTTATATAACCATTGTTATACAACGATGTGATGATTGGATATTTGAATTATTATAGCAATGTAACTTCTGACAACCTGTACCACATGCTTGGAATATTCCACCTATTGTCATTACGTGTATTATTTGTATCTCTTTTTATCTTCAATAAAAAACGTTTGAAACAAAAGAAAATAATATGGTACGAGTGGAAGGGACTTAGGGAGCCCTAAATGTCTGAGGGTTAGGGGCGCAAATTACTTGTCTTGCCATGGGTGCTGACAACCCACGCTACGAAAATCCTACCGTTAGGGGTCCCCGCAGCTTGGGAAATTTTATCAAGGGGTCACAGCACTAGAGGGGTTGAGAACCACTGTCCTAGAGTATCATGACTTTAGACAAAGGAATTAGAGGGGGCAACAGGATTTTTCTTGGTACCGTCAAAAGAAATCGCTATAGATTAAAATCACAACATTTTATTACAAAATTAATGACATTACAAAACATCTTTGTTTAAACCCTGACATTAACCAGTTCCCGACCACCGCATGTACATATACGTCCACAATATGGCACGTACAGGCACATGGGCGTATAGGTACGTCCCCGCCTTACCTCGGTTCGGGGGTCCGATCGGGACCCCCTCCGGTACATGCGGCGGCCGGGAACGGTGTACGGGAGGTCCGGGAGGAGGGGGCGGCTATTGGTTTCCAGCCGTCCCCTCTCGATCTCCCTCGGCGAATCGGATTGCAGCAGAGCCCTCCCTGCCTGTGTAACTGTAAACACAGGCAGGGAGGAAGTGACGTTTTCTCCCCTCTGGCGGTCTTTTCGTTTGATTCCAGAGGAGAGAAGACGTCAGTACTGTGAGTTGCACCAACAGCACACTGACACAGCACACATAGGCACATAACCCCCCCCGATCACCCCCCCAGCACCCCCAGATCACCCCCTGTCACAGTGTCACTGATTGCAGTGATCATTTATTTTCTGATCACTGCTTTTAGTGTCAGTGTGACAGAAAAAAGTGTCAGGGCAGTTAGGTTTAGGCCCCTTTAGGTCCAGGGTAGCCCCCTACCCCCCCCCAATAAAGGTTTAACCCCTGATTGCCCCTAAAGTTAACCCTTTCACCCCTATTGCCAGTGTCACTAAGCGATCGGTTTCTGATCGCTGCATTAGTGTCACTGTTGCCGCTAGGCAGTTAGTTTTTTTTGAGGTTCGCCGCCAGGTTTATATAGCGTTAGGTACCCCCATAAATAAAGGTTTTAACCCCTGATTGCCCCTAGAGTTAACCCTTTCACCCCTATTGCCAGTGTCACTAAGCGATCGGTTTCTGATCGCTGTATTAGTGTCACTGTTGCCGCTAGGCAGTTAGTTTTTTTTGAGGTTCGCCGCCAGGTTTATATAGCGTTAGGTACCCCCATAAATAAAGGTTTTAACCCCTGATTGCCCCTAGAGTTAACCCTTTCACCCCTATTGCCAGTGTCACTAAGCGATCGGTTTCTGATCGCTGTATTAGTGTCACTGTTGCCGCTAGGCAGTTAGTTTTTTTTGAGGTTCGCCGCCAGGTTTATATAGCGTTAGGTACCCCCATAAATAAAGGTTTTAACCCCTGATTGCCCCTAGAGTTAACCCTTTCACCACTGATCACTGTATAAGTGTCACTGGTGACGTGGTTAGCCAGTTAGTTATTTAGTTATTTTAGGTTCGCCACCAGGTTTTTAGAAAGCGTTAGGTACCCCCATATATTACCGAATAAAGGTTTTAACCCCCTGATTGCCCCCTAGTTAACCCTTTCACCAGTGATCACCGTATAAGTGTTACGGTTGACGCTGGTTGGTTAGTTTGCTGTTTATAGCATCAGAGCACCCGCCGTATATAACCCAATAGGTTTAACCCCCTGATCACCCGGCGGGTGATATAAATTTAATTTTAGCGCCAGTCAGGGTCTGCGTCACCCCAGGCAGCGTTAGGTTAGAGCCAGTACCGCTTACACCCACTCGCTAAGCATACACCCCCCTTAGTGGTATAGGATCTGAACGGATCGATACCTGATCTGATCAGATCTATACTAGCGTACCCAGCAGTTTAGGGTACCCAAAAACGCATTGTTAGCGGAATCAGCCCAGATACCCGCTAGCACCTGCGTTTTCCCCCTCTGCCCAGCCCAACCCACCCAAGTGCAGTATCGATCGATCACTGTCACTTACAAAACACAAGACACATAACTGCAGCGTTCGCAGAGACAGGCCTGATCCCTGCGATCGCTTACAGTTTTTTTTGAAGCGTTTTCTACATTTGCTTTTCTATAGTCAGGTGCTTTTTTTACCTGTGAATCCTTACCATTGTACCACTAAATTTAGAGTCCAAAATGGCAAACCGAAGGTACAATGATAAGCAGGCCTTGGAGTTCATGTGCATGTCAGATAGTGAAGAGGAGGAGGTCACGCATCTGACAGATTCTGGCTCAGAATATGAACCCATTTACGACAGCGGCTCCATGTCAGATAGCTCGCACGACGAAGTTGAGGTCCCTGCTAAGGCCAGGCGTACCCGATCCCATTCTGATGTTGTTGAGCAGCAAGAACCGCAGGACCCTCGTATGGAGCAGAGATCCAGTACTAGCGCCGCTATTCCTTCTGGTGAATTGGCAAGCACCAGCGGCCTAGTACACCCTGGTCGTTTATCCAGCACTGCAGTAACACTTGGTGACGTGGCGAGTCCCATAAGTGCAGTTGAAGCTGGCGATGTGGCAAGCACAAGTAGTGTCCCGCTGCCACCAAGAAAAAGACAGAGACAGGCCCGTCGTGCCCATAGTGCCCTTCCTGTAGAATTTGCCTATCCTGATTGGGTCCCCACCACTTCTACAGCACCTGTACTTCCCCCATTCACTGGCCAACCCGGTATTCAGGTGGATACAGCGAACTTTATGTCACTTGATTTTTATTCGCTGTATTTCACGGAAGATCTCTATAGATCTATTGTGGACCAGACCAATTTATATGCTGGTACTTACATCGCCGCTAACCCCCAGTCTCGCCTTGCCAAAGAATGGAAACCTCTCGAGGTTTCCGAATTTAAGACCTTTCTGGGCCTTACCCTCAACATGGGCATACACAAATTTCCGTCATTGCGGATGTATTGGTCCACACATCCCATTGACCATATGTACATTTTCTCTGCTCACATGGCCAGGAGACGATACGAGGCGATCCTGCGGTTCCTGCATTTCAGTGACAATGCACTTTGTCGTCCACGTGGAGACCCTGAATTTGACCGGCTCTACAAAATTCGGCCCCTCGTAAACCATTTCAACGAACGTTTTGCAGCCTTGTTTAATCCCCAGCAGGTTGTATGCGTTGATGAGTCCCTGATTAAATTTGCTGGCCGCTTGTCTTTCAAACAGTTCCTTCCCAGCAAGCGTGCCAGATACGGGGTCAAGCTCTATAAGCTCTGTGACAGGGCCACAGGCTACACATGGAGCTTTAGGGTTTACGAGGGAAAAGATAGTCAGGTAGAGCCGGAAGGATGCCCAGATTACATGGGGAGCGCTGGCAAGATTGTTTGGGACTTGGTGTCACCCTTATTCGGAAAGGGGTACCATTTGTATGTGGACAATTTTTACAGCAGCGTGCCACTTTTTAGCCACTTATTTGATCAACAGATTGGAGCATGTGGCACCGTGCGACCTAATCGCCGGGGCTTCCCCCAGCGGCTTGTAGATGCCCGTGTTAGGCCGGGGGCGAGAGCCTGCTGCAGATGTAAAAATTTGCTCGCTGTGAAGTGGCGGGACAATAGGAATGTTTTCGTTCTTACCACCCTTCACGCAGACACGACAGTCCAAATTCGTACGGCGACTGGTGTTGTGGAGAAACCCCTCTGTGTCCACGAATATAACCTTAATATGGGAGGGGTGGACCTCAACGACCAGTTGATGGCGCCGTATCATATTGCCCGTAAGACGAGACGCTGGTACAAAAAAGTGTCTCTACATTTATTTCAATTGGCTCTACTGAATGCTCATGTCGTATACAGAGCTTCAGGACGGAATGAATCCTTCCTTCAATTCCAGAGGGATATCATCACAGAACTCCTGTATCCAGGCGGTATTGTACCTCACCATCTCCTACCAAATGCAGTAAGCCGACTGCATGAGAGGCATTTTTCTTATGTCCTCCCGAGTACCCCTACCCAACGAGCCCCCCAAAGAAAATGTCGTGTCTGTACCAAGCGCGGATTTAGGCGTGACACCCGTTATTTTTGTCCCAAATGTCCTGGCAATCCTGGTCTTTGTATTGGTGAATGTTTTGAACGCTTCCACACACACGTTAATTATTAGTGTAGGGTGAAACATTTCACAGGCTAGGCACACTCACACAGGGTCTCCCAAGATGCCATCGCATTTTGAGAGACCCAAACCTGGAACCGAAAAGTTGAAGTTACAGTTCACAGTTACAAAAAAAAGTGTTAAAAAAAAAAAAAAAAAAGTAAAAAATAAAAACACACAAAAAAATATAAAATAAAAAAACCAAAAATAGTTGTCGTTTTATTGTTCTCTCCCTCTCTATTCTCTCTCTATTGTTCTGCTCTTTTTTACTGTATTCTATTCTGCAAAGTTTTATTGTTGTTATGTTTTTTCATGCTTGCTTTTCAGGTATGTAATTTATTTTACTGTTTTCAGGTACGCCATTCAGCTGTTGCGCGGACTTATTTATCTTGACAGCAACAGCGTTTGCTCCCACGATATATAAAGCCGCGACTCCAGTGCTGTAGGAGGTGATTTCACCACCACAGTTAAAAAAAAGAGCATATATGCCAAAGCATGCGGGCAGCAGGGGCGGAGGAGCGATTTTGCTCCTAATGCCGCGTACATACGGTTGACATTCCTACGGAGGCTTTCCCGTGGAAAAGTCTGACCATGTGTACACGGCATAGAAAAGTCCGACCGTGTGTACGCGGCATAGAAAAGTCCGACCGTACGCGGCATAACTTTTTTGCGGGAGGATGCCCCCATGCTTTGGCATATATATATATTTTAGGCACAGGTTGCGTTAAAAAATGTTTTATTTTTTACTATGTTTTTTTATAGGTATTTGCTTTGCAGGTATGGTATGATCTTACTGTTATACTGGAATGTTACTTTGTTTTAATGTTAACCATCATTTGCTTAGCAGGTACGCCATTCAGTTGCAGTGCGGATTTATTTAGCGTGACAGCAACAGCGTTTGCTCCCACGATATATAAAGCCGCGACTCCAATGCTGTAGGAGGTGATTTCACCACTACAGTTCAAAAAAGAGCATATATGCCGGAGCATGGGGGCATTAGGGGCGGAGGAGCGATTTTGCTCCTAATGCCGCGTACATACGGTTGACATTCCTACGGAGGCTTTCCTGTGGAAAAGTCTGACCATGTGTACACGGCATAGAAAAGTCCGACCGTGTGTACGCGGCATAGAAAAGTCCGACCGTACGCGGCATAACTTTTTTGCGGGAGGATGCCCCCATGCTTCGGCATATATAAATGGTGCATGTATGCCCATCATTAGAAGTGGGTGGATGAAGGGAGGTATTCTAATGGTGGGCATACCCACCGATCAATCTTTTTTTTGTTCAGCCAACAGACTGCATGAAAAAAAAAAAAAGATTACAATACATGTCCAACAAGAACCATCAACGTACTGGTATGTTGCAGGACTTTGAATGGTTATACCAGAATGATGCCTGCGGGTTTAGGCATCATCTTGGTATCATTCTTTTCAGCCAGCGGTCGGCTTTCATGTAAAAGCAGTCCTAGCGGCTAATTAGCCTCTAGACTGCTTTTACATTCAGTGGGAGGGAATGTCCCCCCCCCCAGATATAAACGGCGCCATTGAGAATATGGGAAAGCATTTTATCACACCGATCTTGGTGTGGTCAGATGCTTTGAGGGCAGAGGAAAGATCTAGGGTCTAATAGACCCCATTTAAAAAAAAAAAAGAGTACCTGTCACTAACTATTGCTATCATAAGGGATATTTACATTCCCTGAGATAACAATAAAAATGGTAAAAAAATAAATAAATGGAAGGAACAGTTAACAAATAAAATAAAAAAAGCGAAATAAATATATAAAAAAATAAAAAAATAAAAAAAAGCATCCCTGTCCCCCCCTGCTCTTGCGCAAAGACGAACGCAAGCGTCGGTCTGGAGTCATATGTAAACAGCAATTGCACCATGCATGTGAGGTATCACCGCGAAGGGCAGATCGAGGGCAGTCATTTTAGCAGTAGACCTACTCTGTAAATCTAATGTGGTAACCTGTAAAGGCTTTTAAAGGCTTTTAAAAATGTATGTAGTTTGTCGCCACTGCGCGTTTGTGCGCAATTTTAAAGTATGTCGTGTTTGGTATCCATGTACTCGGCCTAAGATCATAATTTTTATTTCATCAATAATTTGGGCAATATAGTGTGTTTTAGTGCTTTAAAATAAAAAAAAGTGTATTTTTTCCCCAAAAAATGCGTTTGAAAAAACGCTGCGCAAATACTGTGTGGAAATTTTTTTTGCAACACCTACCATTTTAATCTGTAGGGCCTTTGCTTTAAAAAAATATATAATGTTTGGGGGTTCAACTTTACTTTCTTGCAAAAAAATAATATGTTTTTATGTAAACAAACAGTGTCAGAAAGGGCTTTTTCTTCAAGTGGTTAGAAGAGTGGGTGATGTGTGACATAAGCTTCTAATTGTTGTGCATAAAATGCCAGGACAATTGAAAACCCCCCCAAATGACCCCATTTTGGAAAGTAGACACCCCAAGCTATTTGCTGAGAGGCATCTTAAGTCCATGGAATATTTTAGATTTTGACCCAAGTTGCGGGAAATATAAATATATATATATATATATTTTTTTTTTTGCGCAAAGTTGTCACTAAATGATATATTGCTCAAACATGCCATGGGCATATGTGGAATTACACCCCAAAATGCATTCTGCTGCTTCTCCTGAGTACGGGGATACCACATGTGTGAGACTTTTTGGGAGCCTAGCCGCGTACGGGACCCCAAAAACCAATCACCGCCTTCAGGCTTTCTAAGGGTGTAAATTTTTGATTTCACTCCTCACTACCTATCACAGTTTCGAAGGCCATAAAATGCCAAAATAGCACAAAAAAAACCCAAATGACCCCATTTTGGAAAGAAGACACCCCAAGGAAACTGCTGAGAGGCATGTTGAGTCCATTGATTTTTTTTTTTTTTTGTCCAAAGTGATTGAATAATGAGAAAAAAAAAAAAAAAAAGAAAAATGTGTCACTAAATGATATATTGCTCACACATGCCATGGTTATATGTGGAGTTGCACCCTAAAATACATTCTGCTGCTTCTCCTGAGTACGGGGATACCACATGTTTGGGACTTTTTTGGAGCCTAGCCGCGTACGGGACCCCGAAAACCAAGCACCGCCTTCAGCATTTCTAAGGGCGCAAATTTTTGATTTCACTCCTCACTACCTATCACAGTTTCGAAGGCCATAAAATGCCAAAATAGCACAAAAAACCCCCAAATGACCCCATTTTGGAAAGTAGACACCCCAAGCTATTTGCTGAGAGGCATGTTGAGTCCATGGAATATTTAATTTTTTTGCCCCAAGTAATTGAATCATGACCAAAAAAAATTAAAATAAAAAAATGTACAAAACATTGTCACTAAATGATATATTTCTCACACATGCCATGGTTATATGTGGAATTGCACCCCAAAATACATTCTGCTACTTCTCCTGAGTACGGGGATACCACATGTGTGGGACTTTTTGGGAGCCTAGCCGCGTATGAGACCCCGAAAACCAAGCACCGCCTTCAAGATTTCTAAGGACATAAATTTTTGATTTCACTCACACAAATCTTGAAGGCAGTGCTTGGTTTTCGGGGCCCCGTACGCGGCTAGGCTCCCAAAAAGTCCCACACATGTGGTATCCCCGTACTCAGGAGAAGCAGCAGAATGTATTTTGGGGTGCAATTCCACATATAACCGTGGCATGTGTGAGAAATATATCATTTAGTGACAACGTTTTGTATTTTTTTTTTTTTGGTCATTATTCAGTGACTTGGGGCAAAAAAATTAAATATTCCATGGACTCAACATGCCTCTCAGCAAATAGCTTGGGGTGTCTACTTTCCAAAATGGGGTAATTTGGGGGGGTTTTGTGCTGTTTTGGCATTTTATTGCCTTCGAAACTGTGATAGGTAGTGAGGAGTGAAATCAAAAATTTATGCCCTTAGAAATCCTGAAGGCGGTGATTGGTTTTCGGGGTCCCGTACGCGGCTAGGCTCCCAAAAAGTCCCACACATGTGGTATCCCCGTACTCAGGAGAAGCAGCAGAATGTATTTTGGGGTGCAATTCCACATATAACCGTGGCATGTGTGAGAAATATATCATTTAGTGACAACGTTTTGTATTTTTTTTTTTTTGGTCATTATTCAGTGACTTGGGGCAAAAAAATTAAATATTCCATGGACTCAACATGCCTCTCAGCAAATAGCTTGGGGTGTCTACTTTCCAAAATGGGGTCATTTGGGGGGGTTTTGTGCTGTTTTGGCATTTTATTGCCTTCGAAACTGTGATAGGTAGTGAGGAGTGAAATCAAAAATGTATGCCCTTAGAAATCCTGAAGGCGGTGATTGGTTTTCGGGGTCCCGTACGCGGCTAGGCTCCCAAAAAGTCCCACACATGTGGTATCCCCGTACTCAGGAGAAGCAGCAGAATGTATTTTGGGGTGCAATTCCACATATGCCCATGGCATATGTGAGAAATATATCATTTAGTGACAACGTTTTGTAAAAAAATTTTTTTTTTTTTTTTTGGTCATTATTCAATCACTTGGGGCCATAAAATTAAATATTCCATGGACTCAACATGCCTCTCAGCAAATAGCTTGGGGTGTCTTCTTTCCAAAATGGGGTCATTTGGGGGGGTTGTGTGACATCTTGGCATTTTATGGCCTTCAAAACTGTGATAGGTAGTGATAGGTAGTGAGGAGTGAAATCAAAAATGTATGCCCTTAGAAATCTTGAAGGCGGTGCTTTGTTTTCGGGGCCCCGTACGTGGCTAGGCTCACAAAAAGTCCCACATATGTGGTATCCCCGTACTCGGGAGAAGCAGCAGAATGTCTTTTGGGGTGCAATTCCACATATAACTATGGCATGTGTGAGCAATATATCATTTAGTGACAACTTTGTGCAAAAAAAAATCAGTTTGTCATATTCCCGCAACTTGTGTCAAAATATAAAATATTCCATGGACTCGACATGCCTCTCAGCAAATAGCTTAGGGTGTCTACTTTCCAAAATGGGGTCATTTGGTTTTTTTTTTTGCTATTTTGGCATTTTATGGCCTTCGAAACCTTGATAGGTAGTGAGGAGTGAAATCAAAAATTTGTGCCCTTAGAAATGCTGAAGGCGGTGCTTGGGTTTTGGGGCCCCGTATGCGGCTAGGCTCCCAAAAAGTCCCACACATGTGGTATCCCCGTACTCAGGAGAAGCAGCAGAATGTATTTTGGGGTGCAATTCCACATATAACCATGGCATGTGTGAGAAATATATCATTTAGTGACAACTTTTTGTAAACATTTTTTTTTTTTTTTTTTTTTCGTCATTATTCAATCACTTGGGACAAAAAAATTAAATATTCAATGGACTCAACATGCCTCTCAGCAGTTTCCTTGGGGTGTCTACTTTCCAAAATGGGGTCATTTGGGGGGGTTTTGTACTGCCTTGCCATTTTAGCACCTCAAGAAATGAGATAGGCAGTCATAAAATAAAAGCTGTGTAAATTCCAGAAAATGTACCCTAGTTTGTAGACGCTATAACTTTTGCGAAAACCAATAAATATACGCTTATTGCGATTTTTTTTACTAAAGACATGTGGCTGAATACATTTTGGCCTAAATGTTTGACTAAAATTTAGTTTATTCGATTTTTTTTACTTTTTGTTATAAGAAAAATCATTTTTTTTCAAAATTTACGGTCTTTTTGCGTTTATATCGCAAAAAATAAAAATCGCAGAGGCGATCAAATACCATCAAAATAAAGCTCTATTTGTGGGAAGAAAAGGACGCAAGTTTCGTTTCGGTACAACATTGCATGACCGCGCAATTACCAGTTAAAGCAGCGCATTGCCAAATTGTAAAAACACCTCTGGTCTTTAGACAGCGTATTGGTCCGGAGCTTAAGTGGTTAAAATATACACTTACTGGCCACTTTAATGGGTACACCTGTTCAATTGCTTGGTAACACAAATTGCTAATCAGCCAATCACAAGGCACATGCAACTCAATGCATTTAGGCATCTAGACGTGGTGAAGACAACATGCTGAAGTTCAAACTGAGCAACAGAATAGAGAAGAAAGGGGATTTATTTTGGTGATGTGCAGTGTTGTTTTTGCACCAAACATATCTTTCGGAATTATGGCCAAAAAGTTCCACCTTGATTTCATCAGACCATAACACATTTTCCCACTAGTGTTGCTCACGAATATTCGCATTGCGAATATTCGACTCGAATATAGCATATTCGAGAAATCGCGCTATATTTCGAAATTCGCGGTGAATATTCGCAATTCCGAATATTCGATTTTTTACAATTTTTTTTTTTAATCAGATCACATCCTAGATATCTCCATCGACGTCTAAAAGCATTGCTGGTATCATTAGAGACCCTGGGCCGAGTAGCTGAAGCGTTCATTGAATTTTCCAGAAAGATCGCAATGCGATTATTCGGCAAACGCAATATCGCGCGATTATTTTCCTCGCCCCGATCTTCCGCATCAGAGCGATTTTTACAGTTTCATTTTTAAAACAGATCACATCCTAGTGATCTCCATAGACGTCTGAAAGCATTGCTGGTATGATTAGAGCCATTGGGCCGAGTAGCTGAAGCGATCATTTTATATTGCCGAATATTCGCAATGCGAATATTCGGCAATAGGAATATTGCGCGATTATTTGCTCCGCCCTTTTGCATCAGAGCCAATCAGAGTTCTCCTTCCACACTCGTCACAGGTTAGCAACCAATAGGAACCTGCCTGCATGGACATTATATAAGCTCACTCCCAGCACCATTTCATTGCAGATTCAGAAGCTGGCTATAGAGTGTGGAGGCTGTTTCTGTGTTCCTGGTTTCCTGTGTCTTTGTTCTTGATTGATTTAGATCATCACCAGCATTGCTATTTAGTGATTCCAGTGGATCTTTTCCAGTATATCAACTGCTTTTTTCAAAGCAATAGACCCAAGAGCTTTTTTCAAAGCTACGTTTTGTGCTGTTTTGTGCTGTTTTTTTCATTTGTGTTACTGTTTGATCCTGCAATCCTCCCTGTTCAGTTATATTTGCAAGAGATTTCAGAACACATTTTGCTGAGCTTTATAAAAGAGCTTTTCTAAAAGCTAAGTTTTGTTCATCTTGTGTTACTGTTAGATCTTGCAGGTTCGCTGTTCAGTGATATTTGATAGGCATCTCAGTTCAAATTTTGTTTAGTTTTCCCTAAAGAGCTTTTATAAAAGCTAAGTTTTGTGTTCAGTTTAGTTAAATTTTGTGTAGTAAGTGTACACACTGTTAGTGTACATTTATTTCATCTAGCTTAGCTTAGTGTGTGTTTAGTGTCTGTGTTTTGTGTTTAAAAAAAAAAAAAAAAAAAAAAGTTAGTGTTTGTTTAGTGCTTTTTTTTTTTTCTTTAATTTTGTAGTCCTTGTCTGGTGTACTACTTTTCTTATAGTTTAGTAGCTGTCTGTGTACGTCTTTGTCTGCGTGCCTGTCTTGTAAAAAATACACAAAAACACATTTTGTTCACATTTACCCCCCCCAATAAAGTTTACCCCCCCCACACACATATTAGCAATAATGAGCGGCATCCGTGGCCGTGGCAGCAGGGGTAGGGGAGTTACTCCCAGTGCTGGATCGCTGCCAGCACGGGGTACCTCTCGTGCCCCTACTAGTGGTAGAGGATCGGGTGCAAGGGGAGTACGCCTGATCCGGGAGTTCTTCCCATCGGGCAGCCGCCCGATATTGCCATCTCAGGCTCAAGTAGTGGTGGACTACATGGGGCACAGCAGTGCCACTGAGTCGTCGGTCCCGACTCACAGTAGTACCACCATTACACCGGTGCCTGTACTACCCCCCCCCAGCCCCCAAGAGTCCAGCATCTTACTGTTCGACAGCGACAGTGAGAGGGATCTCTTGGGGGAGGCCATGCATCAGGCAGACCTCCAGCTCTGTCCTGATGGTCAGGACCTTTTTGAAGGGATGGATGAGGAGGATGGGATACCTGCTGGCAGTATCCCAGAGACATCCCTTCAAACTGGTGCTGCTGTTTTGGTGCAGGAAACAGCAGCACCTAGTCAGACCCAGGCGTGGGTGAGGGGACAGCGGAGCCAGGCTAGAGGCTCCATGTCACGTGGTTCCCTCAGACCAACACATCTCAGCCCTTGGTCTGACATCTCTGGGGGCGAAGAGGGTGACCCATCATGGTTGCCATCTGACGCGTCGGCTCACTACGTCAGTGACGACGGGGAAGGTAGGCACCCTGGTGAAACGGTGCGCCAGGTCACCACCAGGGAGACCATCGTCAGGGTCTCCACTGGTGATGGCAGCAGGAGGTGTCAGGAGGAGGAGCAGCAGCAGCAGCAGCAGCAGCAGGCAGCTCCACCTGTGCGCACCGAGTCCCAGCAGGTGCAAGTAAGCGTCACCCCCATCTGACAGGAGGGCGGTGCTGAAGTCACCTGTCTGGAATTTCTTTACCCTGGTGGCAGACAACCCTACCGTGGCCATCTGCCGGATTTGTAAAGTGAGGGTGAAGAGAGGGAAGTGTTTGGCTCGGGTGGGTACCACAGCCCTGAACCAGCACCTGAGGATAAACCACTGGGCGTTGTATGACGAGATGAAGCGTGGTGGTGGTAGCAGCGCCACCACCACAAGTGAGCAGGGTACAGCAGCCCCTGCCACATCTTCATCTGTTTCCAGCAGGTCATGCCCCCCCGCTCCCTCTAGTAGAGGTACTGGTACCGGCAGCCAGACCTCTACTTCCACAGCACCCTCCACGTCTGTGTCCCGCACTGCCGTCCGGCGCCAGGCGTCGATTTCAGACGCCTTTGACCGCACCACTCCCTTCCCCCCTGGAGACCGACGTGTGCGTTCCCTCAATGGGCTCCTGGCAAGGGTTATTGCCCAACATCTGCTGCCCTTCAACATAGTTGACAGCAACCCCTTCAGGCAGATGTTGGAGCAGGCCCAACCCCAATGGCGTGTCCCCAGCCGCCATTTCTTTGCCAGGACTGGTGTCCCTGCCCTACACCAGCACATTGTGCAGAATGTAACCCTGTCGCTGGATCACGCTGTCAGCGACAGGGTTCATCTGACAATGGATGGCTGGACCAGCAGGCATGGGCAGGGACGCTACATCAGCTTCACGGCCCATTGGGTTTCCCTCCGAGGCGTCGGTGAGGGATCGTCGGCAACCGATCTTGTGGTGCCGCCCCGGGGTGTCCAGGGGAGAACTGCTGGTCTCCCTCAAGCCACTGTCTCCGCAGCTGCTGAGCCTCCCAGCAAGCGCCCCCGTAGCTACTCAAGTGTGGGGCACGTGCGCTGTCAGGCCGTGCTCCAGCTTGTTAGTTTAGGGGACCGGAGACACACTGGAGAAGAAGTGCTGAAAGCACTTCAAGCTCAGGTCCAGAAGTGGCTGACACCCCGAAGGCTCCAGCCAGGTATGGTTGTCTGCGATAACGGCAGCAACCTACTCGCCGCCCTCCATGCTGGCAGTCTGACGCACGTGCCCTGTCTGGCACATGTCCTCAACCTGGTGGTGCAGAAGTTCCTGCGCACTTATCCAGGGTTGAGTGACATTGTGGCAAAGGCGCGTAGGATTGCCAGCCACTTCAGGCGCTCCCCAACCGCTACCGCGTCCCTGTCCAAATTGCAGCGGAAGTACAATCTGCCCCTTCACAGGCTGATTGTGGACAGTGTGACGCGGTGGAACTCCACCCTCCACATGCTGAAGAGGTTGTGGGAGCAGCAAAGGGCGGTGAGGGAGTACCTGATGGAACTAGGCACTGAGAGGGCTTCACCACAACTCCCTTTCATCGCCTGTGCGCAGTGGGGGCAGATAAACCAGGTCTGCCAAGTGTTGTCCTCCTTCGAGCAGGCGACCAAGATGGTCAGCAGTGAGCAAATTGGCCTCAATAGCGTGCTGCCAATACTGTTCATGCTGGAGAGGACACTAGATCGCCTGCTCGAGGCTGGGGAGAGTGCCTTGGTGGAGCAGGAGGAGTCAGCAATGCTCCACCGAGACCAGGGCCAGGACCAGGAGGAGGAGGAGGAGGAGGAGGATGATGATGAAGAGGAGGAGGAGGTGGTTGCTGGTGTCGTCCCGGAGTCAGGGCCTGGTCAGGAGGGAGAGCCGGTGTTGGGGGCACCGATAGTCCGGGGGTTGGGCATGTCTGAGTTTGACCAGCAGCGCCTCAGGGAAGAAGAGTCGCACCTCATTCACCTGGCCAGCATTGAGGAGTCACAGCGGGCTGTGCTCTTCCCCATGGCTGCCCACATGCTGAGATGCCTCAGGAGGGACCCCCGGGTTAAGACCATCAAGACGAGGGATGATTTCTGGATGGCCACCCTTTTGGATCCCAGGTGCAAGGGGAAACTGGAGCAGTTCATCCCAGCCAGCCGGAGGCAGCACCGGATGGAGGAACTGCAGGCAGCCATTGTCAGACGGTTGGAGCAGGCAACTCCCCGGCCTCCAGTTGTCCCCCCTCATCTCACCCAGCAGGTGGCTGCACCCAGCTGCAGCCGAGCAGGGGACCTAATGGAAGAGATGAGGATGTTCTTCCAAACCGAGCGACCCAGTACCACCACCAGCAGCAGCAGCAGCAGTCACCACCAGCGGCTGGCCCACATGGTGGCAGACTACATGGCGTCCGTCGGTGCTTCTGACAGTATGAGCACCGACGACCCCATGGAGTACTGGGTTGCCAGATTGGACACCTGCCGCGAGCTCGCTCAGTATGCGCTGGAGTTATTGTCTTGCCCCCCCTCCAGCGTACTATCTGAGCGGACATTCAGCGCGGCAGGTGGGGTGGTCACGGACAAGAGGACCCGTCTGTCCACAGACTCCGTGGACAGACTCACATTCATAAAGATGAATGAGTCCTGGATCGGCGGTGACTTTCTGGCACCCGTCGTCGGTTCAGGGCGCTGAAGGGTCCCTTGCCATGCATTCCCTGATGAAGCCCCGGACCTGATGTATTTACAGTGCTGAATATAACTATTTCAACATCAGAGAAAATCAATGTTAATATTTGGTACAGTAGGCTTTCTTTGCAATTACAGCGGTCAAACATTTCTTGTAGTTTTACACCAGCTTTGCACACACTGGAGGAGGGATTTTGGCCCACTCCTCCACACAGATCTTCTCTACATCAGTCATGTTTCTGGGCTATCGCTGAGAAACACGGAGTTTGAGCTCCCTCCAAAGATTCTCTATTGGGTTTAGGTCTGGAGACTGGCTAGGCCACGCCAGAACCTTGATATGCTCCTTACAGAGCCAATCCTTGGTTATCCTGGCTGTGTGCTTTGGGTCATTCTCATGTTGGAAGACCCAGCCTCGACCCATCTTCAAAGCTCTAACTCAGGGAAGGAGGTTGTTGCCCAAAATCTTGCAATACATGGCCCCGGTCATCCTCTCCTTAATACAGTGCAGTCACCCTGTCCCATGTGCAGAAAAACACCACCAAAGCATGATGCTACCACCCCCATGCTTCACATTAGGGATGGCGTTCTTGGCATGGTACTCATCATTATTCTTCCTCCGAACACGGTTAGTGAAATTATGATCAAAAAATTATATTATAGTCTCATCTGACCACATGATTTTCTCCCATG
This sequence comes from Rana temporaria, assembly GCF_905171775.1. Lineage (NCBI taxonomy): Eukaryota > Metazoa > Chordata > Amphibia > Anura > Ranidae > Rana > Rana temporaria. Next base: position 102,891,818 of record NC_053493.1, read on the forward strand.
ACTCCTTTGGATCAGTCAAGACAATTATGTCAGCAGTTATTTCACACCCTATATACTCTTATTAAGACTGCTGTACATCATGGCAACTCCTGCCCATGTGATATGACTCTGTATCAACTACTACTGTTAATACTACTACTGCTGCTTCAGCTGCTGCTGCCGCCCAGTCAATACACCTATGTCAGCAGTTGTTTGACACTCTATATACTCCTATTCCTACTGTTGTTCATCATGGCACCTCCTGCTCATGTGATATGACTCTGTATCAACTACTACTGTTAATACTACTACTGCTGCTTCTGCTGCTGCTGCTGCCGCCCAGTCAATACACCTATGTCAGCAGTTATTTGACACTCTATATACTCCTATTCCTACTGCTGTTCATCATGGCACCTCCTGCCCATGTGATATGACTCTGTATCAACTACTACTGTTAATACTACTACTACTGCTTCTGCTGCTGCTGCCGCCCAGTCAATACACCTATGTCAGCAGTTGTTTAACACTCTATATACTCTTATTCCTACTGCTGTTCATCATGGCACCTCCTGCCCATGTGATATGACTCTGTATCAACTACTACTGTTAATACTACTACTGCTGCTTCTGCTGCCCAGTCAAGACACCTATGTCAGCAGTTATTTCACACCCTATATACTCTTATTAAGACTGCTGTACATCATGGCACCTCCTGCCCATGTGATATGACTCTGTATCAAGTACTACTGTTAATACTACTACTGCTGCTTCTGCTGCTGCTGCTGCCGCCCAGTCAATACACCTATGTCAGCAGTTATTTGACACTCTATATACTCCTATTCCTACTGCTGTTCATCATGGCACCTCCTGCTCATGTGATATGACTCTGTATCAACTACTACTGTTAATACTACTACTGCTGCTTCAGCTGCTGCTGCCGCCCAGTCAATACACCTATGTCAGCAGTTGTTTAACACTCTATATACTCTTATTCCTACTGCTGTTCATCATGGCACCTCCTGCCCATGTGATATGACTCTGTATCAAGTACTACTGTTAATACTACTACTGCTGCTTCTGCTGCTGCTGCCGCCCAGTCAATACACCTATGTCAGCAGTTATTTCAGACTCTATATACTCTTATTAAGACTGCTGTACATCATGGCAACTCCTGCCCATGTGATATGACTCTGTATCAACTACTACTGTTAATACTACTACTGCTGCTTCAGCTGCTGCTGCCGCCCAGTCAATACACCTATGTCAGCAGTTGTTTAACACTCTATATACTCTTATTCCTACTGCTGTTCATCATGGCACCTCCTGCCCATGTAATATGACTCTGTATCAAGTACTACTGTTAATACTACTACTGCTGCTTCTGCTGCTGCTGCCGCCCAGTCAATACACCTATGTCAGCAGTTATTTCACACTCTATATACTCTTATTAAGACTGCTGTACATCATGGCAACTCCTGCCCATGTGATATGACTCTGTATCAACTACTACTGTTAATACTACTACTGCTGCTTCAGCTGCTGCTGCCGCCCAGTCAATACACCTATGTCAGCAGTTGTTTAACACTCTATATACTCTTATTCCTACTGCTGTTCATCATGGCAACTCCTGCCCAAGTGATATGACTCTGTATCAACTACTACTGCTAATACTACTACTGCTGCTGCTGCTGCTGCTGCTGCTGCTCAGTCAAGACAACTATGTCAAAAGTAATTTCCCACTCTATATACTCCTATTACCACTGCTGTTCATCATGGCACCTCCTGCCCAAGTGATATGACTCTGTATCTACTACTACTACTACTACTGCTGCTGCTGCTCTGTCAAGACACCTATGTAAAAAGTTAATTCCCACTCTATATATACTCCTATTACCACTGCTGTTCACTGATACCACTGATAGTTAATTTATCCCTTAACTACCCCCATTTGTGAGGGTCGGGGTTTTCCTTTAAAGTCCCATGCAAATCAATGGAAAATGTATGTTCCCACATAACTTCTGTACGCCTGGAGATATTTCAATAATACCCGCTATACATATTACTTATATGCCAAATAAAAATATATAACAGTTAAATTAACCCTTACCAACACCCTTATATAAAAGATGGGTATATTTATATTACTATGATTTTCCTCCCCAAAAGGTTAAGATAGGAAGACCGGGCAACGCCGGGTATTCAGCTAGTAATAGTATAAAATGTTTTCGGTTATTATTAAGCTAGATGTGTTGATGTTGATGTTGATGTTGATGTGTTAGATGTGAAGTTAGATGTGTTTAAAAAACTAACAATTTCAATAAGAAATGAAACCTTTGCAAAATATAACATTTTTTATTAAAAAAAAAAAAAAAAAAATTAGGACATTAACTTCTGAAGCTCTGTCACCTCATCCATGTTTTTCGCCAGTTGTTGCACCAGTTGTTGATTTTGGCGCATCAAAAACAGTATCTGCTGCTCATTTGCCATTACTCTCTTCGTCAGGTTTTTCATGGCAGCTTGTTTCACCTCTAGCTTTTTTAGAACTGTTAGGATATAAGAAAAAAACATTTGGATTTCAAAGACCGTTACGAAAGATTATTTTCAGCCATAAAAATAATAAAGTCTGACTTAAGAGACTCTATGAAAGAGGATCTGGCAGAGGCAATTCTCTTCCTTAGAACTCTACATTGCATTTATTTGCATTTGCTAAGCCTAGAACTACATTTCAAGATTAATATAAACCATTTCTAGGTTTTTCATATTTTTTTTTTGGGTTCATTATAGATAAGCTTTGTTTTGGTTCTAAAACAGCCAAATAATGTGGTCTGTATTTTTGAACTGTTAAAGATCATGTTCCTGATGTTTAAGCCTGCTGCTACTATCCAGTCACTTGATTGTTTTCATTGTGTTTGTCTTTTGCTTAAACTGTGCAATACAGTAGACTGTTGGCTTCCCAGCCAGTAGTCCTGTGGTAGTTTGCGTTTCTTTCCCTCAAGGAATCTATAAAATACATTCGCATATTAATACAGAGGAGTCGGAGTCGGGGAGTCGGGGAGTCGGGGAGTCGGAGTCTGAAGTACATAAAACTGAGGAGTCGGAGTCGAAAAATTTATCTACCGACTCCACAGCCCTGCTTTAAATGCTGTCCATTTTTAGAGCTACATTTTATTGTTGAAATTTTATTAATATATGTGCACATATTTACCCTCCTGATTGACGGTATAATTAACCGTCTCATCCTGCTCCTCTTCCTCGTCACCCACTACTCCACCAGAAGTTTCGGGGGGGGGGTGCAGCTCCTCCTCTTGCTCCTCCACAGGAACTGGGGGTGGTGATGTGGATGGCCCTGGCTGCTCCTCCTCATCCCTCTCCTCCTCTTCCACATCCTCCTCCTGCTCCTCCTCTGCGGCCTGTCGCCTTGTGCGCTTGGGGCGCACAGTTGGTAGCGGAGCTCCTATAATAACACAATGTTCATATATTATAAAAATGTTTTCTAATGACGTATGCAAATTCTGTGTACTGTATTGTATATGAATACAAATTAATTTATATAGACAGTTAACCAATGGGACAATGTTATATTAAAGGGTCTTGTGGGCACTACAGGGGACTGAGCGTGAGCTGGGCTGCCACCATGGTAAAATGAGCTGTTTTTGTCTCCTTTGTTTTGTTCAGACGATCTCATGTTAAAAAAAAGTACTTGATGGAGTACGCAGGATTACTATAACAACCCCACGCCTAACACAGGAATTTAGTGGGAATCTATATATATAAAACTCAACGTGTGTGTGCATGTATGTATGTATGTTCCACCATCACGTCCAAACGGCTAAAGATATTTACATGAAACTTGGCACACAGGTTACTTATATGTCAGCCACAAATATAGGATTGGTGGTTTAACCCATACCCACCCCCATTTGCCTTGGTCAGGGTTTTTCTTTAAAGTCCCATTCAACTCTATGGGAAATACATGTTATTTCATAACAGCTGTAGATATTTCGATAACACTTGGTCACATGTTATCTATACGTCCACTTAAAGTATAGGATCGTTAATTTATCCCTTAACTAACCCCATTGGTGAGGGTCGGGCTTTTTGTTTAAAGTCCCATGCAAAGCAATGGGAAAAGTATGTTCCCACATAACTTCTGTGTTCCTGTCTGCTGTCCCATGTTTTTTTCCAACAGTACTATGAATACCTTGGCTGGTGGTGATATATGTTACAACAACATGGCGTCTTGGTTAACAACATCTGACCTTACATTAATTACATATGACCTTACATAACTGTCCCCAAGGGACCCGGGCTGGCTCAACGCGATTGCCACTGCGCTGACAAGCCATTCACCTCTGCAGCTAGGGGTTCGGATCCCGCTCTCGGCTACATGTGAATTGAGTTTGGTGGTCTCAGCTCGGCCCCCGGTGGGTGTGCTATGCGAGGTAAGCCTGCGCTTAGTATGCCCACCTCCCTCCCACAAAAACCACCACACTTACACACGCACTCGCAATTGGGTTAACATGCACGCACTCTGACCATGCGGTCTCTAAAAAGAGAGGCGAAGGACTAACGGGGCTGGTTGAGCGGGCAAATCCTCTCACTCCCTTATAGGGAGTCCCTCTGCCCCGTGGGGCTTCGAAGCGGAGCAGGTAGGACGGTCTGTGTGGGAGGACCCCCTCACACCCGCCATTGCCACCCGGGGCATGGAGAAAGGTGGCAGATTACCTCTGGGGGAGGCCTGCCTACTCCCAACTCCTGCAGTCCGGCTCCTCTCTCGAGTACACGCACAAAATACACTTTAGGGAAAAAAAAACATAACTGTGACCAATAACTTACCAGGATGATATTTATTCCGGATACGCCTGACCCGGTTCATCTGGCGCCTCTTCAGGTCGGACCACTTTTTGAGGATCGCCATGCGAGTGTGTTCTTCGCCTAGTTCCTCAATCAGGGAGCTTATAACTCCCTGTTTTTCTTGCTGCCTCCGCAGCTCATCGTATCCTGTTTCCAGGAACTTCTGCAAGATGAAGAACAAAGTATATTGTAATACTTTTGTTGACAGCCTTATGGATATATGACATAAATGTATGCTATTCAACAATTGGAAGCATTCTCGCCTTATTAATCAATGACAGGGGTAACATGACAGATTTTATATACTGCCATTTCCGTCGCCACCTTTTTTACATAAATATAGCAGCCATTATCATTTGCATAATTATGAATATATACTAACTTTTAAACTAGACTAAAATGCAGTTGAAGATAATGAAATAACAGTGGTCAAAATACTTACACAAATCAGCAACTTTTCCTCAGACTTAGTGAAATTGCTTCCAACCATGTTGCTGTGTGATTGCGCTGCGATCATAAGTTGGAAACTGGCAAGGCTCCAGGAAATGGTCGCGTGTTGTTCGCGTGTTGATTGCGCTGCTTGGACCGAGATGGGTCCATATGGCTTCGGCTGTATGGACCACAGTAACTCTTTTCCCTGTCAGGAGCCTAACGCCCCGGGGGGTCAGAGACGGGACCTTTTCGGAGGACCACTGACGTATGCAACCGTCGCAGTTTTTTGTGATGTCACTCTTTAGGTGTGTGCAAATTTTTCCTTGCACCGGGTGGAGTTTTTGGGTTGTGTTTTGCACGCCACAGGCTTTTCAACAGAAAATAACCAGCTGGAGGCAGAATGGTTGCAAAACACTACGGGTTTGTTACCTAACTCTGGGTTTCAAGACCAGTCCACCTCCAGCTGTTGCAAAACTACTACTCCCATCAGCCACGGTCTGTCAGTGCATGCTAAGAATTTTACTTTTGCTGCATCTAGGGTGCCACAGTTTAGAGACCCGTGCATAAAGGCCTGAAAAATGTGGGCCTGCAGAACTTACAATACTAGAAGTGCCAGCATTCCCAGGCATGCTGGAAGTTGTAGTTCTGCAACATCTAAAGGGCAATATGTATTCGAACGTCCTTGGGCCTTGAGGACACTGAAGTCAGGACGTTCGCATACGTCCTATGTCCAATAAAATGTTAAATTCATTATGCTAAATAACAAGGAAAAGTGCCTAAATACACATTTGCCAACCAGGGTGTCTGCAGCTGTCCAGGCATGCTGGGACTTGTAGTTTTGTAAAAGCAGGAGACACATTTTTTGTGAAATACTAATATCTGATCATATATACTAACTTTTAAACTAGACTAAAATGCAGTTGAAGATGATGAAATAACAGTGGTCAAAATACTTACACAAATCAGCAACTTTTCCTCAGACTTAGTGAAATTGCTTCCAACCATGTTGCTGTGTGATTGCGCTGCGATCATAAGTTGGAAACTGGCAAGGCTCCAGGAAATGGTCGCGTGTTGTTCGCGCAATTGCGCATGCGCGATCGAAAAATCGCAATCGCAATATGTATTTTGGTTAAAATATCATACATATTCGATTTCAGAGTGCTGCTACAGCAGTTTTCGAAATATCTGCAATAAATTTCGCATTCGCATGTTGCGATATTTCGATAAAATATCAGGAATATTCTGAGCCAATCAGAGCGCTCCTCCAGCATATCTCGAAATTGCGCAATAAATATCGCATTCGCATGTTGCGATATTTCGATAAAATATCACGAATATTCTGAGCCAATCAGAGCGCTCCTCCAGCATATCTCGAAATTGCGCAATAAATATCGCATTCGCATGTTGCGATATTTCGATAAAATATCACGAATATTCTGAGCCAATCAGAGCGCTCCTCCAGCATATCTCGAAATTCCGCAATAAATATCGCATTCGCATGTTGCGATATTTCGATAAAATATCACGAATATTCTAAGCCAATCAGAGCGCTCCTCCAGCATATCTCGAAATTCCGCAATAAATATCGCATTCGCATGTTGCGATATTTCGATAAAATATCACGAATATTCTAAGCCAATCAGAGCGCTCCTACCGCAGTTATTAAAAAAATCGCAATTATTTTCGCATTCGCAATAGCGAAAAATCGCATTCAATTAATTTCGATAAAATATCACGAATATTCGAATTTAGCGAATATATCTCGAATATTCGAATATATATTCGAGATATATCGCGAAATCGAATATGGCATATTCTGCTCAACACTATTTCCCACATGGTTTTGGGAGACTTCAGATACAGTTGTGCTCATAAGTTTACATACCCTGGCAGACTTTTATGATTTCTTGGCCATTTTTCAGAGAATATGAATGATAACACAAAAACATTTCTTTCACTCATGATTATTGTTTGGCTGAAGCCATTTATTATCAATCAACTGTGTTTACTCTTTTTAAATTATAATGGCAACAGAAACTACTGTAAGATTGGGGATTGTTAACTCTCGTGGTATGCGTTTTTTTAGTGATTCACACCAGTCAGGAACTATGTTTTAAGGGCATGGTAGCCCATTTTTATTAAAAAGGCAAAAATAAAAAGTTCAATCAAAGGTTTCCCATGCAGGGGGTTCTTCTACATCAAATGCAAACAGAAAATGCTAGCCCACCTGGCTCTCTGTAGCAGTACTTCTGCACATTATCCTGGTCACCCAGACCAGCGGACTCTTCAACATAGGCGGCTTCCCTTCAGTGTCTATAGCTCTGCCTCTTGTAGTTATCAATTTTCTGGCTGTCCCCTACAGCCTCTCTGATTTCTGGAGACCTCCTGTCTCTTACAGGAGCTGTCTCCAACTGGGAGCCATGAGGTCTTAGCACACTCTCATTATAAGGGCTGTGCTCACCTGAGCACACACACCCTGCTGGTAATCACAAAGTCTGGATATAGGGTTGGAGCTTCCGTCCCACCCCAGACATTGTGGAATCTCCAAACTACAGAGCCCCATGACAAAGTACCAAAAACCTGGAGAAAGCTGCACCAGCAGAGTTCTCCAGTCCACATCTACGCTCTGTAGAGTTGCACCCAGCAAATGTGCATACCCTGTGTCCATTTTAACACCATTTCTACTGGGACAGAGCCTCGCTCTGCCACACTACCCAAATGACCCTGATCAAAAGTTTACATATCCTAGTTCTTAATAACGTGTATTTCCCCCTTTAACATCAATGGCAGCTTAAAATCTTTTGTGGTATTTGTGGATGAGGCTCTTTATCTTCTAAGATGGTAAAGCTGCCCAGTCCTCTTGGCAAAAAGATTTCAGTTCCTGTAAATTCTTGGGCTGTCTTGCATGAACTGCACATTTGAAATCTCCCCAGAGTGGCTCAATGTCCAAGTACGTCCCATTCGCAACTTCCTGGCTGATAAATGCAAATGTTCCTCCAGTATTTTTTTGATGACATATTTCCTGTGCCTTTGTAGCTCACACATCCCCAAAACATCAGCAATCCACCTCCGTGTTTCACAGTAGGAATGGTGTACCTTTCATTGTAGGCCTTGTTGACTCCTCTCCAAATGTAGCGTCTATGGTTGTGGCCAAAATGCGAAATTTTGGTCTCATCACTCCAAATGACTTTGTGCCAGAAGGTTTGAGGCTCGTCTCTGTGCTGTTTGGCGCATTGTAAGCGGGATGCTTTGTGGCATTTGCGTAGTAATGGCTTTCTTCTGGTGACTCGACCATGCAGCCCAACTTTCTTCAAGTGCTTCATTATTGTGCAACTTGAAACAGCCACACCACTTGTTTTCAGAGAGTCCTGCATTTCACCTGAAGTTGTTTGTGGGTTTTTCTTTGCATCCCAAACTATTTTCCTGTGGTTTGGTTTCAACAGAACCCCTCATTTTCCACTTCTTGATTAGAGTTTGAACACTGCTGATTGTCATTCTCAATTCCTTGGGTAAATTTTTATATCCCTTTCCTGTTTTATACAGTTCAACTACCTTTTCCCGCAGATCCTCTGACAATTCCTTTGCTTTCCCCATGACTCAAAATCCAGAAACGTCAGTGCAGCACTTAGTTACAGCTCCCTGCAGTATGGGCCACGCCCTGGCCTCCCAATAGGGAAATCGCCTAGCACCCATATGAAGCCCTCCTGTCTCCTAGCCTGAGACCTCCTGGCTTTTGGGTGGAGCACAACTCTCACCATAGTAAAGCACACCTGTCTCCTAACAAGAGCCCTGAAGTATACTCAAACCTATGCTTATAAATGTTGAGCGCACCTCCACACACTGATAAAGCCTGGACACTGGGTTGAGGGCTTCCTCCCTCCCAAAGCTCTTGGATGTCTCCAAACTCAAGAGCTAAATCCAGGAATTACAAAACGAGGAGAAAACTAGAAAAAAGACACCTTTCTCTGCTCAGCATGAACATTCCGAAGTCTCTCAATCTGCATTTGTGGAAACCATGTGTTCTTACTACCTCAATTCACAGAGTGGCTGTGCCTAGCACTGTCACATCCTCCCACCACCCTGTTTTGATCGGGAGGCCAGAACACACAAAGCCTTCACTTCAGCCCATTTCTGCTTTCTCCCACATTTCCTTTTGTCTCTAAAGGGGAACACTATCTTATGGGCTCTAGCACTACAGTATATTCCTGATTCTTTTTTTGGGTGCGCTTCCATAAGAGTTTCTTTCCAAACCTTATTGGGGATCCACTGATTTCTTTACCACGCCTTCTTCCTCTCTTCTTTGAGTTCCTGGGTTCACGCCTACTAACCAGTGTACTCTGGCTTTCTCAAATCCTCTTCCAAAACCACAATCCTGAGATTCACCAACTATTTTGCAGCTACCCTTGGCACCCAAAACATAAGAGTTCAACCACACTGTATCCTGTACACTGCTAACAGTATTATTCAGTAGTGGATTACAGATCTAATTATCACAATTACCAACCCTGTCAGCACTCTCTTAGTGCTTGGCAGGTCAGTGTCTGAAGAGGGCACACACACACTGGTGAGTGGCCATCTTCCACAGGAAATTCACAAGTCATTGACTCCCCTGTAGTCCCATACCCTGCAGGCAACTTATTTGTGGATTGGTGACCCCAATCACTTTAACCACTTTGGTGTCCTCTGGTACTCTAACTAGCACCTTATGTTGGGTCCTGGACAGGATATCTGCCATTGCCGTGTCCATTCTCTGACCTTCCAATTCATGACCGTCGGTCTACAGCATGGGCACCCTTAACTACAGGTTGATCATTAGCATCTTGAACTTTAATAGCAGGGATACTTTCTGTCCCACTGCGGTGCGGAGAGCCACCTTATCTAACAGTTCTCCGAATGCCTTCCATACACAAAATTACCCAGAAGCAACACAGCAGGGACAACTTTTCAGATCAATAACAAGCATTGTATCAAACAATTCCAATTTTGGCCATCTTTATCCAATACAGCCTGCATTGTCTTGCTCCACCTAGTGGTAGTCTACAGTACCACCTTGTCTGACCAAGGAGGAGACACCCAGGTATATATTTGCTGTGCATTCCAAAGTTTAAGTATTTCTTTCAACGTTTCTGTCATAAGGAAGCACCCCAACTCCATACTGTAGACCAGGGGTGCCCAACCTTTTGAAGCACGAGGGCCACTTAAGCGACTTGGTAACTGGTCGCGGGCCACAATCAGCGGAGCGGGCGGATGGCAGGTCCATGTCTGCTCTGCATATGCACAGCGGACACGGACACAGCCGGATCAGATTGGAGGTAGGACACAAGTTGGTTTACATCTGCCACTCCTTAGAGGTGAATGGAGGGTCCTATTGGGTCGAACTGACCGTGTGAAAGGGGCCCATGGCTGCTTTCACACTGATGCACTGCGGTTTACCCACACTGAGGGTGCAACACAGTGTACTTTTGGCTTTTCTGCACTTTGCAATAGACTTCTATTATATTCTGCAGGTTTGGTGCACTTTCAGAAAGCTCACCAAACTCACAGGTAATAACAGAAGTGTATGGCTCAGTGCAGGTAACCCGAAGGTGCACTGCTCTGCATCTGCAGATTCATTTGAAAGCAGCCCAATAACCACTGCAAAACAGATATGCCCATATATACACTGCTTTTAGTAATAAACTGACCTTTAATAACAGTATTCTATTCCATCCCAGAGCAGAAGTCGCGGGCCACATCAAAGGGCCCCTGTGGGCCACATGTGGCCCCCGGGCCACTGGTTGGGCACCCCTGCTGTAGACCTTCCTTGGGACATTTGCATTATTGGGGATGTGCAGGGGCTTATTTGCTGAGGCTCAAGAGGTTGCAACATTTAAAGGGACCTCCGCTGGCTAGGAGTAGATGACACAACAGCCTGGTACTCTACAAGAGTGCTGCCTGATATGTGATTCCCTCTCAATCTCTCTGGTTCAGTATCAGTGAGCAGCTCCAGAACTTTACCAAAGATACCATTAAGTTGACACTTCATATCATTATCCCTTATCTCTGACACTGCAAATGGAAGTTAGGAGAACTCTCCTCAATGTGTACATATTAGTAAAAATGTGACATAAGTTCAAACTCTTCTAGATTATGTCCAAAGCTGAAAAAAGTTTGGTCCAACATTTTTAAAGCAAAAGTGTAAATCACTTGAAATGTGTTCTTTAAATGAAATGTAAATTACCAGAATTAATAACATTAAATCTGAATCATTAACAAATTGGAACAAGCCTTTATTTTAATGCAAATATTCAGAATCAGGATGTTTTTATGTTAAGACTACATTTATGCATGCTTAGCTTTCACAATTTATAAATTCAAGAAACCCGCAGTGACCTTCAGTCCTACAATTAGAGTTTCATGTGCTTCCAAGAATTAACTGCTTGACTTCTTCAAATGACTGGACTATCTCTTACAAAGAAAAGACTGGAGAAACACTTTATACATGCAGTAAATACAATTTCATGTCATATTCTTACTTTACTGGCAAATTGAGAAAATAAAATACATAAACAGGATGTTGATATGAGTAATAAACCTTGGCCCGGATTCTTGTAGCACTTACGCCGGCGTATCTCGACATACGCCGCGTAAGTATCAATGTGCGCCGTCCTATCTGTGCGCCGTGCCCACAGAACTAGATACGCCTGAAAATAGGCTTCCTACGACCGACGTAAGTTTCCTACGCCGTCGTATCCTGGGTGCATATTTACGCTGGCCGCAAGGGGCGCTCCCATTCATTTACGATTCAAATATGCAAATGAGTGAGATACGCAGATTCACGAACGTACTTGCGCCCGGTGCATTAATATACGTGGTTTACGTAAGTCGTACGTCCGGCGTAAAGTCTTATAAAGCAGGTGTAAGTCATGTTAAGGTATGGACCAGGGAACAGCCGTCGTATTTTACGTTGTTTACGTAGTAGTACGTGAATAGGGCTGGGCGTAGGTTACGTTCACGTCGTAGGCAGTGATTCGACGTATCTTAGGGAGTATTTCCGACGTGATTCTGAGCATGCGCACTGGGATGCGTCCACGGGACGGCGCATGCGCCGTTCGTTCGGCCCATCATTTGCATGGGGTCACGGTTCATTTAAATGGATCACGCCCACTTCCACCTACTTTGAATTAGGCCGGCTTACGCAGAAGATTTTACGTTACGCTGGTGCAACGTTGGGAGCAAGTGCTTTGTGAATACTGTGCTCGCCACTCTGCGCGACGTCGGCGTAGCGTATATTCGATACGCTTCGACGGCATAACTATGCGCCGAGGTATGAGAATTCGGGCCTTTTCCTTTTTCTTCAGATCTTGTGAATAAAATATATTTAACTGTTCCATAAATTATATTTTAGCATTAGAGAATAATTTGAATCAGTACATGCATATGAGCACTACAGATGTACTTTCCACCCCTAGTGTCAAGTTTTGACATCATCCAACCTGAATGCTGACACCCTTTTATACAAGCCCTGCCCCTTGAAGGCAGATAGCATGCCGTCTGCTTTATATTCAGACCTACATTTTAAATTATACAGACCACTATAGAAAATTAAGATGGTTCAATGTTTCCGGAACTATAAAAGGTGTTATGCCACACCTCAACATCCTCTGCACCTTGTTCCTTTACAGTTACTATGCTAAATGTAGCCATAGATGACCAAAGGGGAACTTACTGTTGGGATAAATCAGAAAGGGCAAAAGGCAACATGATAATTTGTCCTATTCAGCCACTATAGCAGAACGCCTGGGATAAACATGTCAATCTGCCACATTGGAAAAACAGCCTTCTAGGAGCAAACAAGGAAAGATGTCTAACATACTTTTTGTGTGCAGTGACCTAAAAATGCAGTAGATGCTCTAAGGCAGCAGTGGGCAACCTTTTGGACCTCACGGACCACTAAACTCACAATTTTGAATCCCTCGGACCTCTAACACAAATTTTACATGCCTTACGCATACAATGCCCCTGGATTACACTGCCGCCTTATATACACAATGCTTCAGCTCTCTGCCCCCCCCCCCCCTACACTCTGCATCACACTGCTGCCTTACACAGACTCATCATTGGATCTCACCTCCTTTTCTAGTCATGTGCTCAAGCTTCATGCTCCTTTCCTCAGTCTGTGATCAGTGCTGCCATTGGAAACCCCTCCTTCTTCACCTCCTGCTCTTTGCCCTCTGAGTTCACAGGAGCCAAAACTAGAGGAGGCATCTGGGATCAATGTGTGCTGACAGTTCTGACTGTCACTGCACATTGAGAACAACACTGGAAACATTGGGCGGTATACATCCTCCACAATGTTGACTTGCGGCAGAACCCCTGGGGACCACCAAAATTTTCTTGTGGACCATCAGTGGTCCATGGATCATTTATTGGCGACCGCTACTCTGAGGCTCCGTACACACGGTCGGACAAAACCGATGAGAATGGACCGAGGTTCAGTTTCATCGGTCCAAACCGACCGTGTGTATAGCCCATCGGTCTGTTTTCCTTCAGTCCAAAATTTTAAAACATGCTTCAAAACCGAACCGATGGACCGCTGCCCGATCGTGCCAAACCGATGGTTAGTACAGAAAGCATCAGTTCAAAACCCGCGCATGCTCAGAATCAAGTCGACGCATGCTTGGAAGCATTGAACTTTGTTTTATTCAGCACGTCGTGTGTTTGACGTCACCGCGTTCTGACCCGATCGGTTTTTGGAACGATGGTGTGTACACACATCAGGCCATTTCAGCGGTGAACCGATGAAAACGGTCCGTCGGACCATTCCTCATCGGTTTGGTCCAACCGTGTGTACAAGGCCTAAGACAAAGACATAAGAAGATCAGGCAATGATCAGAACACCCTCAATCAGTGAGTAATGAAGGCCCACTGGCTAGATTGGATTTTTTTAGACAAAAACCTACTGTTCCTCCAAAATACAATTGGATGCATGTTGTGCATATATGTGTGGACTCCTGTAGGTTATGGGAGCTTGTAACTATGTGCACTTCGAGTAAAAAAAAAGAGCTGGATGGTTAGCCAAAGATGCTCAATGGTTAGTCCAGAAGAACTCTATGAAGAAGTTTGAGCTAGAGTGCCAACATTTCCATGTTTGCAAGCCCTTTGTGAGCCTAGCTGGCTCTTCTTCACTGAGTCTGCTTGGAAATCAATGATGGAGTTTCCTAGCCAATCACTATTGATTCCACCAAGACAGCCAACACACCACACTTTTTCATCTGTAGGCACAAACATGAAAATGCATTTGATGCAAAGATGTTTTGTTAGAATGTTGCTTTGTCCAAAGTCTAATGCCTTTAGGTAGCCTAAGTATAAAAAGAAAATTCACTTTACACTTTAGTATTTACAAATTATTCCACAGAAAGGGAAACATAGAAATATAGTTGAATCAATGCTGTATCCTGGCCTAGGCCAACAAGGCCCAGGCCTAGGGCAGCACTTTGCAGGGGGGCAGTACGAAACAAGTCCCCACTACACTGTTAGGCAAATTAGTCTAGTGGCCCTATAAAGCGGCCGCACTGCCTCCGGTATGTGGGCTACCAGCATTCTGCGGCTGGGGGGGGGGGTGGTCGGTGGAGCACAAACCTTACTGACTGTGCTATATGTTTCTGCTGCACCATTGGCATGATTATATGTTCTTAATCCTCCATAAAATTATCATAATATTGTGCTTAAGGTAGAACTATAGGCAACACTTTTTCATTTTGGATAGAGTAGAAGAGGGTTATAGCACCTGTCAGTTTATTTTTTACCATTCCTGTCCCATTGCGGATTTTTCCCTTCACTTCCTGCCAAACAGGAAGTGAGAGGAAATCCATGCAAATTAAGGGAATTTATTCCCCCCCCCCCTAGGCCCTCAGAACTAGTGTCCCCACTCAAAAATTTCAGGGTGGGTAACAGCAATGGGGTGTGGCCTTGACAGGAAAGGGTGGGTCATATTTAAATTAGGAGGTGCACAAGTTTAGTCTTAGGGCAGCACAAAACTTAAATACACATATGAAAGCGTTTTCATTGTCTGTTGTGCCTATAATTTTCCCCTTTAATTTGGAGGGTATTCCTGTTTTTGTTTAAGATTGGGATGATGGCACTAATAGTTTGCTATCATATATCCATCTTTGTCACAGGGAAGCTGGTTGAGGAGCTGTCTCTGGCCATTCTGAGTAGGACTGTTTGCCTAGAGATCCAGATGTACATGTGCTTTGAGATGCCAGAAGTTGCTACAAGGACTATGACTGCTCTTACAGAGTCACAAAATAGTTGGCTGTCCCATCTTCCTCCAGCAATAAGGCTGCTACTGATGGACTTGTTTGAGAATCTGTCCTCTAATGCCTGTGTGTGTTTTGCAGTTTCATGCACCCTCATTCCTATACCCACCTGTGTTCAAGTACTGCAATACATTTTCAAAAAGACACCCCTAGGCTGGACCTATTGGTCTGCTCTGAAACTGGTACCAGGCTGGCAGTGTCTGAACAGGTAAGGGAGACCTGTTTGTTTTCAGTGGTCCCATTGGGGATTAGCGCTACATGTGTTGAGGCTGCTTTGTTCTCCAGTCCAGTCCAGTGCTGGTATAGTGTCCACAACATGCGATACCATCAGTGACTTCCCATTATTGACGAAGCCTTGTCAGGTGTAGAGACTGACCAAGTAGTAAAAATTTCACTTGCCTGGGCATTTGAAGCTGCATTAGACATCAAAAGACCTTTACAGAAGATTTCTGAATTACAGTACTTCAACTGTGTAACTGATATTCCAGGGTTTTTTACATCTACATATTATAATTTGTTAGTAACAAATGTTGTGTTTGCATTGTGTGGTAAAAATAATAACTAGTTGTTGTTACACAATGAACTCATCCTGTACCACAAGATTCTAGTTTTCAATCTGAAGTTTAAAAACACTGTGATGCTTGATTTTCATTAAGTTGTATTATGTTTTTCTTGTAAAGTGCCGGTCTTATTAACAGATACCAAATACTAGGCAACATTAGCATGGGTCTGTATTTACTGTCACAACTATTTTTCAACAATTCACACAAATTTGCTGGATGGGTGATGCATTAAATATTTTTTTTTCTCTTCTGGTAAAACTATGATGTGAGCATAGCTTTCTGATCTCAAGCTGATCTCAAGATACATATAAAGGACATACAGTTCTGTATTTATCACAAGATTAAATGTAAATTTTGAAATGCATCTTGTCTAACTACTGAATGTTATTGATTTCAGCCTTTTTTTAAAGTAGAAACATGGTCAATTTATTTTTTTAATTTTGGATAGACTAATGCCTTGTACACATGATCGGTTTTCCCGGTGGTCTAAAGTCTGCCGGGAAAACCAAGACAAAAAAAACCCGACAGGAAAACTGCCATGACAGCTTTGGTCGGGAAAACCGGCCGTGTGTATGCTCCACTGCAGTGTTTCACATAGGAAAACTGACCAGCAAAAAAACGCAGAGAATCGCGGCGGGAAAAAAGAGAACAAGTTCTAATTTTTTTGCACGCAGTTTTCTTGTCGGGAAAACTGCTATGGAGCATACACAGGGCCGATTTTCCCGACCAAAAGCAAACATGGTAGTTTACGGGAAAACTGATCGTGTGTATGAGGCATAGAGAGGGTTATAACTCCTGTCAGTTTTTTATGCTATCTGTGTCCCATTGTGGAGATTCCCCTTCCCTTCCTGTCCCATAGCCAAAGCAGGAAGTGAGAGGAAATCCCTCCAAAAAAGGGAATCCCTTATGCCCCCCAGGTCACTAGAACTAGTGTATTGATTAAAAAAACTCCCTATATCATTTGTGCTGGGGATAACCAGAAATTTGGGATTTTCTTTTTACTTTTAATGATAATGGTAAACAGGACAAATAGAGAGAGTGAATCTCCTAAACAGGGGCACAGACAGCAATAAAAAAAAAAATAATAGGTGTTCAAATATATCTCCACTCTGTCCAAAACGAAAGAATTTTTTTTGCCTTTAGTTATACTTTAATCCACTGGGCAGCAGCTAAGAGAGGAAGGAGCAGCATTTATAGCCAATCAGGTCAGCTACAGGTAGATATGCTGGAAAAGAACACGTTGTTAATAGTGTTGAGCAGAATATGCCATATTCGATTTCGCGATATATCTCGAATATATATTCGAATATTCGAGATATATTCGCTAAATTCGAATATTCGTGATATTTTATCGAAATTAATTGATTGCGATTTTTCGCTATTGCGAATGCGAAAATAATTGCGATTTTTTAATAACTGCGGTAGGAGCGCTCTGATTGGCTTAGAATATTCGTGATATTTTATCGAAATATCGCAACATGCGAATGCGATATTTATTGCGGAATTTCGAGATATGCTGGAGGAGCGCTCTGATTGGCTCAGAATATTCGTGATATTTTATCGAAATATCGCAACATGCGAATGCGATATTTATTGCGGAATTTCGAGATATGCTGGAGGAGCGCTCTGATTGGCTCAGAATATTCGTGATATTTTATCGAAATATCGCAACATGCGAATGCGATATTTATTGCGGAATTTCGAGATATGCTGGAGGAGCGCTCTGATTGGCTCAGAATATTCGTGATATTTTATCGAAATATCGCAACATGCGAATGCGATATTTATTGCGCAATTTCGAGATATGCTGGAGGAGCGCTCTGATTGGCTCAGAATATTCCTGATATTTTATCGAAATATCGCAACATGCGAATGCGAAATTGATTGCAGATATTTCGAAAACTGCTGTAGCAGCACTCTGAAATCGAATATGTATGATATTTTAACCAAAAAACATATTGCGATTTTTCGATCGCGCATGCGCAATTGCGCGAACAACACGCGACCATTTCCTGGAGCCTTGCCAGTTTCCAACTTATGATCGCAGCGCAATCACACAGCAACATGGTTGGAAGCAATTTCACTAAGTCTGAGGAAAAGTTGCTGATTTGTGTAAGTATTTTGACCACTGTTATTTCATCATCTTCAACTGCATTTTAGTCTAGTTTAAAAGTTAGTATATATGATCAGATATTAGTATTTCACAAAAAATGTGTCTCCTGCTTTTACAAAACTACAAGTCCCAGCATGCCTGGACAGCTGCAGACACCCTGGTTGGCAAATGTGTATTTAGGCACTTTTCCTTGTTATTTAGCATAATGAATTTAACATTTTTTTGGACATAGGACGTATGCGAACGTCCTGACTTCAGTGTCCTCAAGGCCCAAGGACGTTCGAATACATATTGCCCTTTAGATGTTGCAGAACTACAACTTCCAGCATGCCTGGGAATGCTGGCACTTCTAGTATTGTAAGTTCTGCAGGCCCCCGTTTTTCAGGCCTTTATGCACGGGTCTCTAAACTGTGGCACCCTAGATGCAGCAAAAGTAAAATTCTTAGCATGCACTGACAGACCGTGGCTGATGGGAGTAGTAGTTTTGCAACAGCTGGAGGTGGACTGGTCTTGAAACCCAGAGTTAGGTAACAAACCCGTAGTGTTTTGCAACCATCCTGCCTCCAGCTGTTTTTTTCCTGTTGAAAAGCCTGTGGCGTGCAAAACACAACCCAAAAACTCCACCCGGATGCAGTGAAAAATGTGCACACACCTAAAGAGTGACATCACAAAAAACTGCGACGGGTACATACGTCAGTGATCCTCCGAAAAGGTCCCGTCTCTGACCCCCCGGGGCGTTAGGCTCCTGACAGGGAAAAGAGTTACTGTGGTCCATACAGCCGAAGCCATATGGACCCATCTCGGTCCAAGCAGCGCAATCAACACGCGAACAACACGCGACCATTTCCTGGACCCTTGCCAGTTTCCAACTTTTTGATCGCAACGCAATCGCAGAGCAAGATGGTTGGAAGTAATTTCACTGTATCTGAGGAAAATTTGCTGATTTGTGTAAGTATTTCGACCACTGTTATTTCATTATCTTCAACTGCATTTCAGTCTAGTTTAAAAGTTAGTATATATGATCAGATATTAGTATTTCACAAAAAATGTGTCTCCTGCTTTTCCAAAACTACAAGTCCCAGCATGCCTGGACAGCTGCAGACACCCTGGTTGGCAAATGTGTATTTAGGCACTTTTCCTTGTTATTTAGCATAATGAATTTAACATTTTTTTGGACATAGGACGTATGCGAACGTCCTGACTTCAGTGTCCTCAAGGCCCAAGGACGTTCGAATACATATTGCCCTTTAGATGTTGCAGAACTACAACTTCCAGCATGCCTGGGAATGCTGGCACTTCTAGTATTGTAAGTTCTGCAGGCCCCCGTTTTTCAGGCCTTTATGCACGGGTCTCTAAACTGTGGCACCCTAGATGCAGCAAAAGTAAAATTCTTAGCATGCACTGACAGACCGTGGCTGATGGGAGTAGTAGTTTTGCAACAGCTGGAGGTGGACTGGTCTTGAAACCCAGAGTTAGGTAACAAACCCGTAGTGTTTTGCAACCATCCTGCCTCCAGCTGTTTTTTTTCCTGTTGAAAAGCCTGTGGCGTGCAAAACACAACCCAAAAACTCCACCCGGATGCAGTGAAAAATGTGCACACACCTAAAGAGTGACATCACAAAAAACTGCGACGGGTACATACGTCAGTGGCCCTCCGAAAAGGTCCCGTCTCTGACCCCCGGGGCGTTAGGCTCCTGACAGGGAAAAGAGTTAGCAACGCATATCTCCTCTATACGTGTATCCTGTGTTGTTAATAATATATTCATAATTATGCAAATGATAATGGCTGCTATATTTATGCAAAAAAGGTGGCGACCGAAATGGCAGGATATAAAATCTGTCATGTTACCCCTGTCATTGATTAATAAGGCGAGAATGCTTCCAATTGTTGAATAGCATACATTTACGTCATATATCCATAAGGCTGTCAACAGAAGTATTACAATATACTTTGTTCTTCATCTTGCAGAAGTTCCTGGAAACAGGATACGATAAGCTGCGGAGGCAGCCAGAGAAAAGGGCTGTGGTCAGCGCCCTAATCGCTGACTTTGGCGGCCAACACGACCACAATGTAATTGTGAAGAAGTGGTCTGACCTGAAGAGGCGCCAAATGGATGAGGTCAGACGTCTTCGGGCTAAATATCATCCAGGTAAGTTATTGTTGACAGTTATGTTTTTTTTTTAAAAAGTGTATTTTGTGCGTGAACTCGAAAGAGAGAGGAGCCGGCCTGCAGGAGTTGGGAGGCCTCCCCCAGAGGCAATCTGCCACCTTTCTCCATGCCCCGGTTGGCAATGGCGGGTGTGAGGGGGTCCTCCCAACCCAACCTCGCATAGCACACCCACCAGGGGCGGGGCTGAGACCACCAAACTCAATTCACAGGTAGCCGAGAGCGGGATCCGAACCCCTAGCTGCAGAGGTGAATCACTTGTCAGTGCAGTGGCAATCGCGTGGAGCCACCGCAGCTCCTTTGGTGACAGTTATGTAAGGTCATATGTAATTCATGTAAGGTCAGATGTTGTTAACCAAGATGCCATGTTGTGCTAACATATATCACCACCAGCCAAGGTATTCATAGTACTGTTGAAAAAAGACATGGGACAGCAGACAGGAACACAGAAGTTATGTGGGAACATAATTTTCCCATTGCTTTGCATGGGACTTTAAAGAAAAACCCCGACCATGGCAAGTGGGGGTGGGTAAGGTTTAAACCACCTATCCTATGTTTGTGGCTGACATATAAGTAACCTGTGTGCCAAGTTTCATATAAATATCTTTAGCCGTTTGTACGTGATGCTGGAACATACATACATACATACATACATACATACATACATACATACATTTATGCACAAACACACACGTTGAGTTTTATATATATAGATTACCACTAAATTCCTGTGTTAGGCATGGGGTTGTTATAGTAATCCCGTGTGCTCCATCAGGCCCTTTTTTTAACATGAGATGGTCTGAACAAAACAAAGTAGACAAAAACAGCTCATTTTAACATGGTTGCATCCCAGCTCACGCTCAGTCCCCTGTAGTGCCCACAAGACCCTTTAATATAACATTGTCCCATTCGTTAACTGTCTATATAAATCAATTTGTATTCATATACAATACAGCAGAGTACACAGAATTTGCATACGTCATTAGAAAACATTTTTATAATATATGAACATTGTGTTATTATAGGAGCTCCAATGCCAGTTGTCCGCGCCAAGCGCAGAAGGCGCCAGGCCGATGAGGAGGAGGAGGAGGATGCGGCAGAGGAGGATGCGGCAGAGGAGGAGATGCATGAGGAGGAGCAGCCAGGGCCCTCCCACTCCCCAACCCCAGCTCCTGTTGAGGAGCAAGCTGAGGAGCTTCCCCCCCCCACCACCCCAACTTCTCAAGCAGAAGAGCAGGAGGAAGAGAGCGGTCCTGTGAGCCTCATTCAGGAAGGTAAATATGTGCACAATGATTAATAACATTTCAACAACAAAATGTAGATATAAAAATGGACAACATATAAAGCGCACCTGTCAGATTGTAGAACCATAATATGGTATTGATGCTAGAAGTATACAGGTAGTGCATAATTATTAGGCAAGTTGTATTTTTTGAGCATTCATTTTATTATTGAACAACAACCATGTTCTCAATGAACCCCAAAAACTCATTAATATCAAAGCTGAATTTTTTTGGAAGTAGTTTTTAGTTTGTTTTTAGTGTTAGTTATTTTCGGGGGATAACTGTGTGTGCAGGTGACTACTATTACTGTGCAGAATTATTAGGCAACTTAACCAAAAAATAAATAGATAGCCATTTCAATGATTTATTTTTAACAGTGAAACCAATATAACATCTCAACATTCACAAATACACATTTCTGACATTTAAAAACAAAACAAAAACAAATCAGTGACCAATATAGCCACCTTTCTTTGCAAGGACACTCAAAAGCCTGACATCCATGGATTCTGTCAGTGTTTTGATCTGTTCACCATCAACATTGCGTGCAGCAGCAACCACAGCCTCCCAGACACTGTTCAGAGAGGTGTACTGTTTTCCCTCCTTGTAAATCCCACATTTGATGATGGACCACAGGTTCTCAATGGGGTTCAGATCAGGTGAACAAGGAGGCCATGTCATTACTTTTTTTTATTTAATACCCTTTCTTGCCAGCCACGCTGTGGAGTACTTTGACACGTGTGATGGAGCATTGTCCTGCATGAAAATCATGTTTTTCTTGAAGGATGGTGACTTTTTCCTGTACCACTGCTTGAAGAAGGTCTCTTCCATAATCTGGCAGTAGGACTGGGAGTTGAGCTTGACTCCATCCTCAATCCGAAAAGGCCCCACAAGCTCATCTTTGATGATACCAGCCCAAACCAGTACTCCACCACCACCTTGCTGGCGTCTGAGTTGGACTGGAGCTCCCTGCCCTTTACCAATCCAGCCACGGGCTCTTCCATCTGGCCTATCAAGACTCACTCTCATTTCAGCAGTCCATAAAACCTTAGAAAAATCTTTCTTGAGATATTTATTGGCACAGTCTTGACGTTGCAGCTTGTGTGTCTTGTTCAGTGGTCATCGTCTTTCAGCCTTTCTTACCTTGGCCATGTCTCTGGGTATTGCACACCTTGTGCTTTTGGGCACCCCAGTGATGTTGCAGCTCTGAAATATGGCCAATCTTGTGGCAAGTGGCATCTTGGCAGCTGCACGCTTAACTTTTCTCAGTTCATGGGCAGTTATTTTGCACCTTTGTTTTTCCACACGCTTCTTTTGTTTGATGATCACGCTTCAGAAGCTTTGCAACTTTAAGAGTGCTGCATCCCTCTGCTAGATATCTCTCTATTTTGGACTTTTCAGAGTCTGTCAAATCCTTCTTTTGGCCAATTTTGCCAAAGAAAAGGAAATTGACTAATAATTATGCACACCTGATATAGAGTGTTGATGTCATTAGACCACACACCTTCTCATTACAGAGATGTACATTACCTAATATGCCTAATCTGTAGTAGGCTTTCGAGCCTATACAGCTTGGAGTAAGACAACATGCATAAAGAGGATGATGTGGTCCAAATACTCATTTGCCTAATAATTCTGCACTCCCGGGATGTGTTAGACACATAACAAGTGTATACACATGATAATGATTGATTAATAAGCAAAAAAAAATATTTATTTATTTGGTAACGTTATTTGAAATCCAAATGTTTTTTTATTATATCCTAAAAGCATCAAGAGATATGAGGAGGCAAAATATACTCATCGAAAAGACGCACCAGAAGATCCTTCAGAACCAGCGGAAGATGAGCTACCTCACCCAACAAAATGCTCTGCTAGAGCAGCAGCTATCGGGTCAGATTGCGGAAATGCACCGCATTCAGAAACGGATTGAGAGCTATATTTAAATTTATTTTTGTATTAAAAAAACTTATTTTTTGGAAATGTTTCATTTCTTTTTGAGATAGAGTTGTAGGTTTTTCAACACATCTAACTTCACATCAAACAAATCAACATCAACACATTTAACTTCATAATAAGCAAAAACATTTTATACTATTATTTTATTTAACATTAACCTAGGACAAACTAAAGCACACGACACAGACACGACGAACACAAAATAAACTGTTGAAAAATGAACATAACAAAAGCAACAATATATATATATATATACAAAGAGAGAGAGAGGGAGAGCAAGAAAGAGAGAGAATGCAGATGAGCTCTTGCAGTCAGCCCAATGGTTGCAGTATAAATGCCGCAAAACAGGGTTTAACATAAGGTTCATTGTTATAGTTACACTTGCTGTTTAGATCCGGTCTGGTAGTCCGGTCTGGTAGCTTGTAGCGGAGGCTGTTGGTGGATCCGCTGTGCCAGAAAGGTCATGAAGCTTTACTCAGCATGGAGGCAGCAGCAGGAGTATTAAAATATAATATAACTAGACAATGCATTTCCTGAGGAAAATGCGAGTGGGAATGCTGAATAGCTTAATTGGTGAGCCCCTTGCCAAAGACATTCACCATAACCACTACACTATCTTTAGGACACACAGCTTCTTTCTCTATCTGCAAAGTATAGAGTATGCTGACTTCCTGGTCGCCCCTCCCCCCTCAATAGGTTTTCCCTCCCCCCCAGGTCAGTGAGGAGGAATATTGCACTGAGGTCAGGAAAGTTATTTATGGAAAGAAATAACATTACAAACGCTTTTAATTCACAGATCTAATACATGATTTAAGCCTCCAAACAAAGCTTAATAAATCCTCAAACGTACATGCAATTGATACAACGACTACACCGTTTGAAATACACGGCCCTTGTAAACGCATCGATATGAAATTTATGTAGATAAACTTAAAAATGTGGCCATGTCTGCGATTTAGAAAAGAGCGTCTTTGTGAGTTCTGCAGCAACATTTTTTAGATAATTTCACATGAGAGTCTATGAGACATAATTTCTGGCTGTTGCTCCAATAATTAAAACTAAAATACGTATCGCAGAATTGGTCACATTGCCATAAACCAGACAAGCATAGCTACGTTTTGATATAAAAATTGTGTATGAAAAGTAGATCTTGTGGGCGTGAGACCAATTTGTTTCCCCTTTTTGTAAAGATATTTTTAATTACAAAGATCTCCAATGTTAAGGTCACATGACAGACTCTAAATCCCCTCCATAGGATTACATTATAACCTATTGCATTTTTGTGAAAAATTCGCAAAACGTAAATTGCGTTTTCACCAAAAAATTGTAAACGATAACGATCTGAAAAGTCATAGCCGGATAGCTAAATATTTTGTGACCGCTTTAAAGTTTTTTCAGTGTCTGTAAGTGAAAGTATGAAGTAGCTGAAACTTTTGGCATGGCATGTGAATTCAAAGGGGAAAAGGATGTTCTCATTGACTTCAATGTTTAAAAAAAGGGTCTAAAAGATTAAAATTTATAAAAGTGTAAAAAGTAGAAAAAAACTTGAAGAAGTCCCATCATTAGCTGAACGAGACGAACATTTTTACAGTTGAATGGTCTCAATAGCTGAAAGTATGCCGAAGTTACGCAGAACCAAAAAACGTAAGGAATAATAAGATTACTAAATTTACGGATATCAATACTGGAAATGTTTATTAAAGCCTTCACACTAATTAAGATTAATACATTTACGGGTATCCATACTAGGAATGCTTATTAAAGCATTCCCACTAAGTATCACACAGGCATGATTTACAAGCAGTAGTGGTAATAGTAATACATAGCATAAAAACACTTGGGGAATACTTTACAGCATCAGTAGTGGTCATAGTAGTCAATAGTGTACCAAAAAATTGGGACACAGGTGTCTTGACTGAGCTGTAATAGTAGTAGTAGACATTGACAATACAGTGTCAAATCACTCGGGCAAGAGGTGCCATGATGAACAGCAGTCTTAATAAGAGTATATAGGGTGTGAAATAACTGCTGACATAGGTGTCTTGACTGGGCAGCAGAAGCAGCAGTAGTAGTATTAACAGTAGTAGTTGATACAGAGTCATATCACATGGGCAGGAGGTGCCATGATGAACAGCAGTAGGAATAGGAGTATATAGAGTGTCAAATAACTGCTGACATAGGTGTCTTGACTGGGCAGCAGCAGCAGAAGCAGCAGTAGTATTAACAGTAGTAGTTGATACAGAGTCATATCACATGGGCAGGAGGTGCCATGATGAACAGCAGTAGGAATAAGAGTATATAGAGTGTTAAACAACTGCTGACATAGGTGTATTGACTGGGCGGCAGCAGCAGCTGAAGCAGCAGTAGTAGTATTAACAGTAGTAGTTGATACAGAGTCATATCACATGGGCAGGAGTTGCCATGAAGTACAGCAGTCTTAATAAGAGTATATAGAGTGTTAAACAACTGCTGACATAGGTGTATTGACTGGGCGGCAGCAGCAGCAGAAGCAGCAGTAGTAGTATTAACAGTAGTAGTTGATACAGAGTCATATCACATGGGCAGGAGGTGCCATCATGAACAGCAGTAGGAATAGGAGTATATAGAGTGTCAAATAACTGCTGACATAGGTGTCTTGACTGGGCAGCAGCAGCAGAAGCAGCAGTAGTATTAACAGTAGTAGTTGATACAGAGTCATATCACATGGGCAGGAGGTGCCATGATGAACAGCAGTAGGAATAGGAGTATATAGAGTGTCAAATAACTGCTGACATAGGTGTCTTGACTGGGCAGCAGCAGCAGCAGAAGCAGCAGCAGTAGTATTAACAGTAGTAGTTGATACAGAGTCATATCACATGGGCAGGAGGTGCCATGATGAACAGCAGTAGGAATAAGAGTATATAGAGTGTTAAACAACTGCTGACATAGGTATATTGACTGGGCGGCAGCAGCAGCTGAAGCAGCAGTAGTAGTATTAACAGTAGTAGTTGATACAGAGTCATATCACATGGGCAGGAGTTGCCATGATGTACAGCAGTCTTAATAAGAGTATATAGAGTGTGAAATAACTGCTGACATAGGTGTATTGACTGGGCGGCAGCAGCAGCAGAAGCAGCAGTAGTATTAACAGTAGTAGTTGATACAGAGTCATATCACATGGGCAGGAGGTGCCATCATGAACAGCAGTAGGAATAGGAGTATATAGAGTGTCAAATAACTGCTGACATAGGTGTCTTGACTGGGCAGCAGCAGCAGAAGCAGCAGTAGTATTAACAGTAGTAGTTGATACAGAGTCATATCACATGGGCAGGAGGTGCCATGATGAACAGCAGTAGGAATAGGAGTATATAGAGTGTCAAATAACTGCTGACATAGGTGTCTTGACTGGGCAGCAGCAGCAGCAGAAGCAGCAGCAGTAGTATTAACAGTAGTAGTTGATACAGAGTCATATCACATGGGCAGGAGGTGCCATGAAGAACAGCAGTAGGAATAGGAGTATATAGAGTGTCAAATAACTGCTGACATAGGTGTCTTGACTGGGCAGCAGCAGCAGCAGAAGCAGCAGCAGTAGTATTAACAGTAGTAGTTGATACAGAGTCATATCACATGGGCAGGAGGTGCCATGATGAACAGCAGTAGGAATAAGAGTATATAGAGTGTTAAACAACTGCTGACATAGGTGTATTGACTGGGCGGCAGCAGCAGCTGAAGCAGCAGTAGTAGTATTAACAGTAGTAGTTGATACAGAGTCATATCACATGGGCAGGAGTTGCCATGAAGTACAGCAGTCTTAATAAGAGTATATAGAGTGTTAAACAACTGCTGACATAGGTGTATTGACTGGGCGGCAGCAGCAGCAGAAGCAGCAGTAGTAGTATTAACAGTAGTAGTTGATACAGAGTCATATCACATGGGCAGGAGGTGCCATCATGAACAGCAGTAGGAATAGGAGTATATAGAGTGTCAAATAACTGCTGACATAGGTGTCTTGACTGGGCAGCAGCAGCAGAAGCAGCAGTAGTATTAACAGTAGTAGTTGATACAGAGTCATATCACATGGGCAGGAGGTGCCATGATGAACAGCAGTAGGAATAAGAGTATATAGAGTGTTAAACAACTGCTGACATAGGTGTATTGACTGGGCGGCAGCAGCAGCTGAAGCAGCAGTAGTAGTATTAACAGTAGTAGTTGATACAGAGTCATATCACATGGGCAGGAGTTGCCATGATGTACAGCAGTCTTAATAAGAGTATATAGAGTGTGAAATAACTGCTGACATAGGTGTATTGACTGGGCGGCAGCAGCAGCAGAAGCAGCAGTAGTAGTATTAACAGTAGTAGTTGATACAGAGTCATATCACATGGGCAGGAGGTGCCATGATGAACAGCAGTAGGAATAAGAGTATATAGAGTGTTAAACAACTGCTGACATAGGTGTATTGACTGGGCGGCAGCAGCAGCTGAAGCAGCAGCAGTAGTAGTATTAACAGTAGTAGTTGATACAGAGTCATATCACATGGGCAGGAGTTGCCATGATGTACAGCAGTCTTAATAAGAGTATATAGGGTGTGAAATAACTGCTGACATAATTGTCTTGACTGATCCAAAGGAGTCATGGGAGAAAATCATGTGGTCAGATGAGACTATAATATAATTTTTTGATCATAATTTCACTAACCGTGTTCGGAGGAAGAATAATGATGAGTACCATGCCAAGAACGCCATCCCTAATGTGAAGCATGGGGGTGGTAGCATCATGCTTTGGTGGTGTTTTTCTGCACATGGGACAGGGTGACTGCACTGTATTAAGGAGAGGATGACCGGGGCCATGTATTGCAAGATTTTGGGCAACAACCTCCTTCCCTGAGTTAGAGCTTTGAAGATGGGTCGAGGCTGGGTCTTCCAACATGAGAATGACCCAAAGCACACAGCCAGGATAACCAAGGATTGGCTCTGTAAGGAGCATATCAAGGTTCTGGCGTGGCCTAGCCAGTCTCCAGACCTAAACCCAATAGAGAATCTTTGGAGGGAGCTCAAACTCCGTGTTTCTCAGCGATAGCCCAGAAACATGACTGATGTAGAGAAGATCTGTGTGGAGGAGTGGGCCAAAATCCCTCCTCCAGTGTGTGCAAAGCTGGTGTAAAACTACAAGAAATGTTTGACCGCTGTAATTGCAAAGAAAGCCTACTGTACCAAATATTAACATTGATTTTCTCTGATGTTGAAATAGTTATATTCAGCACTGTAAATACATCAGGTCCGGGGCTTCATCAGGGAATGCATGGCAAGGGACCCTTCAGCGCCCTGAACCGACGACGGGTGCCAGAAAGTCACCGCCGATCCAGGACTCATTCATCTTTATGAATGTGAGTCTGTCCACGGAGTCTGTGGACAGACGGGTCCTCTTGTCCGTGACCACCCCACCTGCCGCGCTGAATGTCCGCTCAGATAGTACGCTGGAGGGGGGGCAAGACAATAACTCCAGCGCATACTGAGCGAGCTCGCGGCAGGTGTCCAATCTGGCAACCCAGTACTCCATGGGGTCGTCGGTGCTCATACTGTCAGAAGCACCGACGGACGCCATGTAGTCTGCCACCATGTGGGCCAGCCGCTGGTGGTGACTGCTGCTGCTGCTGCTGGTGGTGGTACTGGGTCGCTCGGTTTGGAAGAACATCCTCATCTCTTCCATTAGGTCCCCTGCTCGGCTGCAGCTGGGTGCAGCCACCTGCTGGGTGAGATGAGGGGGGACAACTGGAGGCCGGGGAGTTGCCTGCTCCAACCGTCTGACAATGGCTGCCTGCAGTTCCTCCATCCGGTGCTGCCTCCGGCTGGCTGGGATGAACTGCTCCAGTTTCCCCTTGCACCTGGGATCCAAAAGGGTGGCCATCCAGAAATCATCCCTCGTCTTGATGGTCTTAACCCGGGGGTCCCTCCTGAGGCA
Organism: Rana temporaria; assembly: GCF_905171775.1. NCBI lineage: Eukaryota > Metazoa > Chordata > Amphibia > Anura > Ranidae > Rana > Rana temporaria. The sequence goes on from NC_053493.1 coordinate 102,921,410, forward strand.
TCTCAGCATGTGGGCAGCCATGGGGAAGAGCACAGCCCGCTGTGACTCCTCAATGCTGGCCAGGTGAATGAGGTGCGACTCTTCATCCCTGAGGCGCTGCTGGTCAAACTCAGACATGCCCAACCCCCGGACTATCGGTGCCCCCAACACCGGCTCTCCCTCCTGACCAGGCCCTGACTCCGGGACGACACCAGCAACCACCTCCTCCTCCTCTTCATCATCATCATACTCCTCCTCCTCCTCCTCCTCCTCGTCCTGGCCCTGGTCTCGGTGGAGCATTGCTGACTCCTCCTGCTCCACCAAGGCACTCTCCCCAGCCTCGAGCAGGCGATCTAGTGTCCTCTCCAGCATGAACAGTATTGGCAGCACGCTATTGAGGCCAATTTGCTCACTGCTGACCATCTTGGTCGCCTGCTCGAAGGAGGACAACACTTGGCAGACCTGGTTTATCTGCCCCCACTGCGCACAGGCGATGAAAGGGAGTTGTGGTGAAGCCCTCTCAGTGCCTAGTTCCATCAGGTACTCCCTCACCGCCCTTTGCTGCTCCCACAACCTCTTCAGCATGTGGAGGGTGGAGTTCCACCGCGTCACACTGTCCACAATCAGCCTGTGAAGGGGCAGATTGTACTTCCGCTGCAATTTGGACAGGGACGCGGTAGCGGTTGGGGAGCGCCTGAAGTGGCTGGCAATCCTACGCGCCTTTGCCACAATGTCACTCAACCCTGGATAAGTGCGCAGGAACTTCTGCACCACCAGGTTGAGGACATGTGCCAGACAGGGCACGTGCGTCAGACTGCCAGCATGTAGGGCGGCGAGTAGGTTGCTGCCGTTATCGCAGACAACCATACCTGGCTGGAGCCTTCGGGGTGTCAGCCACTTCTGGACCTGAGCTTGAAGTGCTTTCAGCACTTCTTCTCCAGTGTGTCTCCGGTCCCCTAAACTAACAAGCTGGAGCACGGCCTGACAGCGCACGTGCCCCACACTTGAGTAGCTACGGGGGCGCTTGCTGGGAGGCTCAGCAGCTGCGGAGACAGTGGCTTGAGGGAGACCAGCAGTTCTCCCCTGGACACCCCGGGGCGGCACCACAAGATCGGTTGCCGACGATCCCTCACCGACGCCTCGGAGGGAAACCCAATGGGCCGTGAAGCTGATGTAGCGTCCCTGCCCATGCCTGCTGGTCCAGCCATCCATTGTCAGATGAACCCTGTCGCTGACAGCGTGATCCAGCGACAGGGTTACATTCTGCACAATGTGCTGGTGTAGGGCAGGGACACCAGTCCTGGCAAAGAAATGGCGGCTGGGGACACGCCATTGGGGTTGGGCCTGCTCCAACATCTGCCTGAAGGGGTTGCTGTCAACTATGTTGAAGGGCAGCAGATGTTGGGCAATAACCCTTGCCAGGAGCCCATTGAGGGAACGCACACGTCGGTCTCCAGGGGGGAAGGGAGTGGTGCGGTCAAAGGCGTCTGAAATCGACGCCTGGCGCCGGACGGCAGTGCGGGACACAGACGTGGAGGGTGCTGTGGAAGTAGAGGTCTGGCTGCCGGTACCAGTACCTCTACTAGAGGGAGCGGGGGGGCATGACCTGCTGGAAACAGATGAAGATGTGGCAGGGGCTGCTGTACCCTGCTCACTTGTGGTGGTGGCGCTGCTACCACCACCACGCTTCATCTCGTCATACAACGCCCAGTGGTTTATCCTCAGGTGCTGGTTCAGGGCTGTGGTACCCACCCGAGCCAAACACTTCCCTCTCTTCACCCTCACTTTACAAATCCGGCAGATGGCCACGGTAGGGTTGTCTGCCACCAGGGTAAAGAAATTCCAGACAGGTGACTTCAGCACCGCCCTCCTGTCAGATGGGGTGACGCTTACTTGCACCTGCTGGGACTCGGTGCGCACAGGTGGAGCTGCCTGCTGCTGCTGCTGCTGCTGCTGCTCCTCCTCCTGACACCTCCTGCTGCCATCACCAGTGGAGACCCTGACGATGGTCTCCCTGGTGGTGACCTGGCGCACCGTTTCACCAGGGTGCCTACCTTCCCCGTCGTCACTGACGTAGTGAGCCGACGCGTCAGATGGCAACCATGATGGGTCACCCTCTTCGCCCCCAGAGATGTCAGACCAAAGGGCTGAGATGTGTTGGTCTGAGGGAACCACGTGACATGGAGCCTCTAGCCTGGCTCCGCTGTCCCCTCACCCACGCCTGGGTCTGACTAGGTGCTGCTGTTTCCTGCACCAAAACAGCAGCACCAGTTTGAAGGGATGTCTCTGGGATACTGCCAGCAGGTATCCCATCCTCCTCATCCATCCCTTCAAAAAGGTCCTGACCATCAGGACAGAGCTGGAGGTCTGCCTGATGCATGGCCTCCCCCAAGAGATCCCTCTCACTGTCGCTGTCGAACAGTAAGATGCTGGACTCTTGGGGGCTGGGGGGGGTAGTACAGGCACCGGTGTAATGGTGGTACTACTGTGAGTCGGGACCGACGACTCAGTGGCACTGCTGTGCCCCATGTAGTCCACCACTACTTCAGCCTGAGATGGCAATATCGGGCGGCTGCCCGATGGGAAGAACTCCCGGATCAGGCGTACTCCCCTTGCACCCGATCCTCTACCACTAGTAGGGGCACGAGAGGTACCCCGTGCTGGCAGCGATCCAGCACTGGGAGTAACTCCCCTACCCCTGCTGCCACGGCCACGGATGCCGCTCATTATTGCTAATATGTGTGTGGGGGGGGTAAACTTTATTGGGGGGGGTAAATGTGAACAAAATGTGTTTTTGTGTATTTTTTACAAGACAGGCACGCAGACAAAGACGTACACAGACAGCTACTAAACTATAAGAAAAGTAGTACACCAGACAAGGACTACAAAATTAAAGAAAAAAAAAAAAGCACTAAACAAACACTAACTTTTTTTTTTTTTTTTTTTTTTTTTTTTTTTAACACAAAACACAGACACTAAACACACACTAAGCTAAGCTAGATGAAATAAATGTACACTAACAGTGTGTACACTTACTACACAAAATTTAACTAAACTGAACACAAAACTTAGCTTTTATAAAAGCTCTTTAGGGAAAACTAAACAAAATGTGAACTGAGATGCCTATCAAATATCACTGAACAGCGAACCTGCAAGATCTAACAGTAACACAAGATGAACAAAACTTAGCTTTTAGAAAAGCTCTTTTATAAAGCTCAGCAAAATGTGTTCTGAAATCTCTTGCAAATATAACTGAACAGCGAGGATTGCAGGATCAAACAGTAACACAAATGAAAAAAACAGCACAAAACAGCACAAAACGTAGCTTTGAAAAAAGCTCTTGGGTCTATTGCTTTGAAAAAAGCAGTTGATATACTGGAAAAGATCCACTGGAATCACTAAATAGCAATGCTGGTGATGATCTAAATCAATCAAGAACAAAGACACAGGAAACCAGGAACACAGAAACAGCCTCCACACTCTATAGCCAGCTTCTGAATCTGCAATGAAATGGTGCTGGGAGTGAGCTTATATAATGTCCATGCAGGCAGGTTCCTATTGGTTGCTAACCTGTGACGAGTGTGGAAGGAGAACTCTGATTGGCTCTGATGCAAAAGGGCGGAGCAAATAATCGCGCAATATTCCTATTGCCGAATATTCGCATTGCGAATATTCGGCAATATAAAATGATCGCTTCAGCTACTCGGCCCAATGGCTCTAATCATACCAGCAATGCTTTCAGACGTCTATGGAGATCACTAGGATGTGATCTGTTTTAAAAATGAAACTGTAAAAATCGCTCTGATGCGGAAGATCGGGGCGAGGAAAATAATCGCGCGATATTGCGTTTGCCGAATAATCGCATTGCGATCTTTCTGGAAAATTCAATGAACGCTTCAGCTACTCGGCCCAGGGTCTCTAATGATACCAGCAATGCTTTTAGACGTCGATGGAGATATCTAGGATGTGATCTGATTAAAAAAAAAAATTGTAAAAAATCGAATATTCGGAATTGCGAATATTCACCGCGAATTTCGAAATATAGCGCGATTTCTCGAATATGCTATATTCGAGTCGAATATTCGCAATGCGAATATTCGTGAGCAACACTAGTTGTTAAGTGAGAGTGAGATACTTTATTAATTTCCCACTGTTCCTTCACTGTCCAATCACAGACTTAGGAAGTGTCAGCCATGAATTCCTTAACTGCAACAGAGTAAATGTTGCAAACCTCCTGGTCGTGTGTTAGAGCTCTATATATTTCAGATTTTGAAGCAAAACATCACTTAAAATGGGAAGTCCCATTTTTCCTTTGGCATGTAAAATATCTTATATAAAAAAAGGAAGATAGTGTTTTCCATATTGGGGGTTTTATTGTAATGTTTAATATTTTTGGATGGACTTGCATTGATAGAACGGAGCAGTTAACCACAATGACTTAACAGCATTACTAAGCAGGAAACAGATCCTGCATATGGGATAAAGAAATATGTCTGCGACCATATATATTTTCACAAAATAGAAACACAATTTGTTTAATTGGCACACTTTAATAACATTAATTATATTAGGATGATCACATATACTATACATTACTGTGCAAAGGGTTTAAGCAGATGTAAATTGAATAGAATGCTTTCAGAAATATAATTTTTAATAGCTTATTAATATCAATTAACTAAATAGAAAATATATGAACAGAAAATAAATCTAGATCAAACCAATATTTGGTATGACCACTCATTGCCTTCAAAACAGCATCAATTCTTCTAGGTACACTTGCACATAGGTTTTGAAGGAACTCAGCAGGTAGGTTGTTCCAAACATCTTAGGCTGCGTACACACGGTCGGACAAAACCGATGAGAATGGACCGAAGTTCAGTTTCATTGGACCAAACCGACCGTGTGTACGGCCCATCGATCTTTTGTCCTTCGGACCAAAATTTTCAAACTGGCTTTAAAATCAAACCGATGGTTAGTACACAAAAGCATCGGTTCAAAACCTGCACATGCTCAGAATCAAGTCGATGCATGCTTGGAAGCATTGAACTTCGTTTTTTTTCAGCACGTCGTTGTGTTTTACGTCACCGCGTTCTGACCTGATCGGATTTTGAACTGATGGTGTGTACACACATCAGACCATCAGGCCACTTCAGCGGTGGACCGATGAAAACGGTCCGTCGGACCATTGTCATCGGATGAACCGGTCGTGTGTACAGGGCCTCAGAGGAATAACCACAGATCTTCTGTGGAGGAAGGCTGTCTCAAATCCTCCTGTCTCTTTGTGTAATCCCAGACAAACTTGATCATATTCAGATCAGGGCTCTGTGTGGACTAAACCATCACTTCTAGGACTTATTGCTCTTTACTCTAAGGCCCCGTACACACGAGAGGATCGATCCGCTGAAATTGATCCGCGTATCGGTTTCAGCGGATAGATCCGCTGGTGTGTACGATCCAGCGGATATTTATCCGCGGATATATTTCGGGCCGACCGATTTCCAGCGGATAAAAATTTCTTAGCATGCTAAGAAATCTATCCGCTGGAATCGGCTCCAGCGGATCGATACGGTGGTCTGTACAGACTCACCGGATCGATCCGTCCGATTCCCTCCCTCGCATGCGTCGTAATGATTCGACGCATGCGTGGATATCCTTATATGACAGCGTCGCGCACGTCGCCGCGTCATCATCGCGGCGACGGTGCGACACGTCACCGCGGACGGAATTCCGCGGGGATTTTGATCTCCTGGTTAGTACAACCAGGAGATCAAAATCCTCTCGTGTGTACCCGGCATAAAAGATAGTACTTAATGACATTGGCTGCATGTTTGGGGCCTTTAACCCTGCTGCAGAAGACATTTGGGGCCAATCATCATACACCTCCCTGATAGTATGGCATTATAGATAAGTATCTGCCTGTATTTCTCCACATTAAGAACACTATTTATCCTGACCAAATCTCCAACGGCTGATTTGCAGAAATTCAGCCCCAAACTTGCAAGGAACCTCCACCATGCTTTACTGTTGCCTGCAGACACACATTACTGCACCTCTCCCCAGCCCTTCAGCAAACTGCCTTCTGCTACAGACAAAAATTTTAAATTTTGACTCATTAGTTCAGAGCATCTGCTGCCATTTTTCTGCATTCCAGTTCATGTTTTCATTTATAGTTGAGTATCTTAGCCTTGTTTCCACTTCGGAAGTATGGCTTTTTGGCTGCAATTCTTCCATGAAGACCACTTCTGGCCAGATTTCTCTGGACTGTAGATGGGTGTACCTGGGTCCCACTGGTTTCCCCCAGTTCTATGCTGATGGCACTGGTGAACATCTTCTGATGTCAAAGTGAAGTAAGCATGATGTGTCTTTCATCTGCTGCATCAAGTTTCCTTGGCCGACCAGTGTGTCTATGGGTCACAATGTTGCCTTATCAATGGTGTTCTCAATGCTGAGAAATACAGGCAGATACTTATCCATCATGCCATACCATCAAGGAGGTGTGTGATTGGCCCTAAATTTCTTCTGCAGCAGGATAACGACTTCAAACATACAGCCAATGTCTATAAGAACTATCTTCAATGTAGAGGAGAACAAGGAGTCCAAGTGATGACTTGGCCCCCACAGAGCCCTGTCTGGAATTACATAAAGAGACAGAAAGATTGGAAGCACCCTACATCCACAGAATATCTGTGATTAGTTCTTCAAGATGGAGTTTGGAACAACCTACTAGATGAGTTCTTTCAAAAATGGTGTGCAAGTGTACCTAGAAAAAAATAATGCTGGCTTAAATCAAAGGGTAGTCACACTAAATAATTGTTTAATTTAGATTTTTCTTCTGTTCTCTCACTTTGTAATTTGTAAATTGATAAAAATAATAAAAAAATATATTTTTAAAACACCAGATCCACAAAGAAGTTACGCTGGCGTATCTATTGATACGCCGCGTAACTTCTAGTTTGCTCCGGCGTATCTTTGTTTTGTATCCACAAAACAAGATACGCCTGAAGCTGGGCTAGAACCGACTGGCGTACATCTTAGTACGCCGTCGGATCTAAGGTGCATATTAAGCTGGCCGCTAGGTGGCGTTTTCCGCCGATTTCCGCTTCGAGTATGCAAATTAGCTATATACGGCGATCCACGAACGTACGTCCGGCCGGCGCATTTTTTTACGTCGTTTCCGTAAGGCTTTTTTCGGCGTATAGTTACCCCTGCTATACAGTATGAGGCGTATCCTATGTTAAGTATGGACGTCGTTCCCGCGTCGAATTTTGAAAATTTTGAAAATTTTACTACGTTTGCGCAAGTCGTTCGCGAATAGGGCTTTGCGTATAATGATGTTTACGTCGTAAGCATTGGCTTGTTGCGGGTTAATTTTGAGCATGCGCACTGGGATACCCCCACGGACGGCACATGCGCCGTTCAGAAAAAACGTCATTTACATCGGGTCAAGACGTATTACCATAAAACACGCCCCCATCTCATCCATTTGAATTGTGCGCCCTTACGCGACAGAGTTACACTACGCCGCCGTAACTTATGGCACAAATTCTTTGAGAATACGGGAAATTCACTGTAAGTTACGGCGGCGTAGTGTATCTGAGATACACTACGCCGGCCGTAAAGAAGCGCCGCGCTTCGTGGATCTGGCCCTCTTACTTTACAGCATCTCTTCACACCTGCCTAAAACGTATGCACAGTAATGTATAGAATTTTGTAAAGAGCCCAGTTGTCTAAAACCCAACTAAACTTTCCGATTAAATCAGCTCAGTACATTCCAAATGCAACAAAACAAAAACGCTTTGTGGAATGTTTTACAGTTTGTCTGCCCCATTCCAGCAAGGTACATGGAAGTACCCTTGCTCCCAGTATGGAAACGGTGGTCTGCCTGCAAAGGGAATGTCATGCCTCATAACACTGAATCACTAAATCAGAGCTATAAATCTCCAATTAGGAAAGCTCATTCTCCTTGGTGACTGGAGCAGACCAACATACCCCCATCAAGTCACAGCTAATCAGCAGGGAACATGAGCTGTAACCCCTTGGATGACCTGGCAAGCCCCTAAAAATTTAGCAGACTTCCCACCACTGGTCTGCCAAATGGCCAAGAGTTATCCTTCAGTGTATCAGACAAAGGATTAATTCATGTAAACTTAATTTAATTTAATCTTTTCTGCTTTATCACCACCGAGGAGCGAGATAAAAAGTCACCCATACATAAAGTAACATTTTACACACTAAAATCCATTTCTTTGTGAGCTACCAAGGAATGCTTTGTACTTGCTCATAGTATCCTCATGATAACATTATTCAGTGTAATTGGCTTAATAATATTACTTCATAAAGTAAAATGAACTGCTTGTGATTATCATCATTAAATTGTCCACAAATGATGAGGTAATTTGTGTCTCGGAAAGGATATGGCCTTTGCTTTGCAGTGTACAAAGGTTGTGCTCAAATTAATCAATTGTGTGTTCAGAATAAAACAGAATTGAGTTTGATTATTTTAAAGTCAAATGCTGCGTACACACGGTCGTAATTTCAGACAAGAAAAGTTCGATGTGAGTTTTTGTTTGGAAATTTCCGACAGCAAAAATTTGAGAGCTGGTTCTCAATTTTTCCTACGGGAAAAGTTCTCGTCGGAAATTCCGATCATCTGTATGCAACGTTTTCCGACGTGCAAAAAAAAAAAACTCATGCTCGCAATCAATTTGACACATGCTCGCAATCATTGAACTTAATTTTCTCGGCTCGTTATAGTGTTGTACGTCACCACGTTCTTGAAGGTTCTGAATTTTGTGTGACAAGTTTGAGCCAACATTCCATCTGAAAAAAATCCACGGTTTTGTCGGAATTTCCAATCGTTTTACGCGGCAAAACCCTTTGTTGCCATATACAGGCTATGTAGCATCAGTGGTTGAGAAGCTGAGATCAGGGGCAAATAAAACTGCAGATACCTTGAATCAAATGATCAAGGTTGAGAAAGCAATACGAATATACAAAAAAAATATAACCCTTGACAAATGGCAAAGAGATCACAATTTATCCTAGAAAATAGAGTAAAATTGATTTCCAATTCACGTCAGGTTGTAATACGGGTCTGTGAGTACTTGCTGAGAGATATAATCCAAAGTCATACAAGGATCAATGGTGTTGATTGGGATCTTTTATTATTTGCCTTTTGTACAAAAATAATCTGCAAAATGTGCCAGCAGAAAAGTATCAACTAACCCCACTCTTGCCCAAGGATAATTTTAACATGCAATTCAGATCAAATACAATTAGAAATGTATACCCCTTCTATTTTTCATTTGGTTCCTTCTTTCCATTAAAAAAAAAAGATTGGTGCAGCTTTTCAACTTGCTCTGGTGATTTATTATAAATGTTCAAGACAATTTTTACTTTCAGTATAATTTTACTGAACTTTTGTAAGTAACCTTCAATAAAGTTACACAAATGTTTATGTAGATTCATCAGACAGTGAATTATCATATAACAAAGGTGGCCAGTACAAGGCCACATGTGCATCTTAAATATTTATGAATGGGGACAGCGGTACCTTTGAGTCAGTGATTGAGTATATGAGAAAACTATATAGAAGACAGCTCCATAGGTGGCAAAGAGTGAATGGGTGGAATAATGGCCTGCAATCTGGCTTATCAATACCTTGTCCATAAAGTGACCTAATGAGTATTTTACATGAGTGGTATGGATGGAGGCAGTGACATGCGCAAGGTGGTTGGAAAGGAAGGCAGAAATGAGTGAAGATAGAGAAAGCTAAAAAGGTAAAGAAGAAACATGGTGGGGGTAAGAGGGATAAGGGGGAAGGAGGAGGTAGTAGATGCTCCTGTGCGTTCCCTTCAAGAGCCATTTAGAATGATTTTATCCATTTGATAAACAGCGAGGTATCAGAGTATACCAATTAACTGCACAGGGCATGATTCTCTAATACCCCATTAAAAAGAAGCCAAGAGCTTTAATGAGCAGCTTGATTTCTTGATTTGAAATTTTAGCTTTTAGGCTCAGTTCACACTGGAACCGGCTGCGGATCGCACAGGAACGGTGTGTGTCCCCATTCTCCCGTTCAGGGATGAATCAGGGACAAATCGTTGCCTCAATTCGGCAGTGAAATGGAGCTAAAGACCCACAGTGTTTCTGTTCAGTGCGCTCTGCAGCCGCCCTGGAGATATGTGAACGGGCTCCATAGAGAGCCAGTCACATTCTCATGCTATGTGAATTTTAATGCAAAGAAACTCGGTGTGAACCCAGCCGTATGTTAAAAATGAATGGCACTAACCAGTTTCTTCAAAGTTCAGCTATGTTTAAATCTTCTTTAATCCTGAGCATAGGCGTGCGCACAGGGTGTGCCAGGTGTACACAGGCACACCCTAATTACCCTATGCGCATTAGTGTTATCGCTCTATGTAGCAACAGGAACATTGTAAAGATCTCCCTCTTATTGGCTCTGCCATAAGAGAAGCGTTAATGCCCTTCTTTTTTTTTTTACTGTGCCAGCAGGGAGATCAATGTGCCGGGGTCATATATATATATATATATATATATATATATATATATGTAGATACATAGACATGCATGTGTGTTTGAGCTAAAGGGTGCACACCCTAATGCATTAGGCTGCGCACACCTATGATCCTGAGACAACTTTGTACACTAAAAATGATTTAAATACATTTTAGTGAGCAAAATATTCTTGCAATCTTAACAACTGTAGTTTGATGAACAACTATGTATTATTTTCAAAAGCAAGCAGCAGTAATATTTCCTCAAAATGACATCCTAAACTGTAAAATAAAAATTGCAAACATTACTAACAAGGTGTGCATAAGTATTATTATTATTTTAGGTGTTACAGTTCATAACCACAGTACACCTGTGTACAACCTGGTACACACTAGTAGTTTTTTTTTTTCATTCAACCCAGCAGGGCTGAACGAAATAAAAAAACCCTGACAGCTCTAGAGGAGCCGCTGTACTTTCCCCTTCTGTGCTATTGTTTTCTGACAGGGGGACAGCCTCCTGCCAGATCACTTCGGTCAACGCTATTATCCATTGGCTGAGAGCGCTACTCGGGAGCCGTTCGGCAGACCTTTTTGGTCATGCCCCATCAGACGGCCAGCTTCTGTCTGACCGGCTGCAGTACACAAAGGCTGAATGTTGGTCGGTTTCTATTGAACTGGTCGAACCCGCCTGACATTCGGCTCGTGTGTACTAGGCTTATGCGGTTGAAAATTCCGACAAGAAAAGTCAGATGTGAGCTTTTGGTTGAAAATTCCGACCGTGTGTATGCTCCATCAAATTTTTGCTGTTGGAATTTCTGCCAACAAAAGATTGAGAGCAGGTTCTCTATTTTTCCGACGGAAAAAGTTCCTATCGGAAAACCCGTTCGTCTTTATGAAATTCCGACGCTCAAAAAAAAACATGCATGCTCAGAATCAAGCAGGAAAGTCGAACTGCCTATTGAAATTCATTAATCTCAGCTCGTCTAACATCTTGTACGTCACCGCGTTCTTGATGGTCGGAATTTCCGACAAGATTTGTGTGACCATGTGTATGCAACACAAGTTTGAGGAAACATTCCGTCTGAAAAAAACGTGTTTTTCTTGTCGGAATTTCCGATCGTGTGTACGCGGCATTAGTCTTTCAGTGCTCAGAAATTAATTGTATCTTCCCAGTGCCGCTCTTTTTTTTGTTACAGATTTTGTTTTGGATGGTGATTTTATTTGTCTACCTAGTGATTTTTTTTAATTAAAAAAAATCACAAGTTTTCCTCTCAAATACGTTTAGCCTGGCTTGCTGGTATCACTATTTCTATAGAAGCACAACATTGCTCGGTTGATAACAGTTCATATGGCAGTCATCTCATAGTCAGAGGGTTGAAATACACAAACAACGTTGATCTCATGTTACCAAGCATTATTTCTTCTATTACCGTACTTCCAATAATTGAGATCAGTTGTCATATTCAGATGTGTTAAAACAATAAAAAAAAAAAATCAGTATAACACTTAGCTACTTGAGCACCAATTCAAACGTTTTTACTTTTGTTGAATGAGAAACACTACTGTTGGGCATGTTTATAAAAAGAAAAGGTTAAATCCAAGCCTAGATTCAACCTCATTCACCGTCACCATTTCTGGAGGCATACTAGTTTGCAGTACATGAGGTGAACTCTACATGAAGTACCCTTTAAAATTCTGCACAATTCTGTCTCGAGGCACCCCATTTTCAAATGTAAAAAACAAAACTACCGTAATAGTTTTACAGAATGCAACAGCCTCCACACTTGTAGGACACCCAACCTTAGAGCTGATTTATTCTTACAAAGCAAACACTGTACTGTACTGACTAGTATTCCAGCGTGTCTCTTCTCCCTCAGTTTCTCTACTCCACTTAGCTAATGGGACCCCAGTGCTGATGGAGGGGGTGGAGGAGGGACAAACAAGGATGATGTGCAGGTGTTCTATGTCCTTTTTATTAACCAATGATATCATTGGTTATTACGATGTCGGTGGCTAGAAGGATTTAGCCCTGGTTCACACTGGGCTGCGGGAGTGAAGCCGTGCGAGTTCAGCTGAACTCGCACGATTTCACTCCCGCCGGCAGTCCCGATTTCGGCCGCGATTTAGGAGACATCTGTGCAGGTTTCTGCATAGATGTCAATGTAAATCGCGGCCCGAAATCGCAAAAAGTAGTACATGAACTACTTTTTGAAATCGGTGCAGCGCCGCAGATGCGGTGTCGCACCGATTAGGACGGTGTCATTGCCGACAATTGCCGGCAAATGCCGCCGATTTGAGATGCGATTTCACATGTGAAATCGCATCTCAAATCGAAGCAAAATGTACCCAGTGTGAACCTGGGCTTAATGGTGCACAATAAAAACCTGTGGCTTTGTGTAACTAATAGGCAGCCTTGGCTTGTATACAATTCTTGGGTAATTTGTTAGGCATTTTTCTAAGACACCCCTGAAAAAAACTCAAGGCACCCTGGTTGAAAAAGCTGTGCTAGAGTAAGCAAATTAGAATTTTAAGCTAAAATCTTCATATGCACTTCATGAAATGTAGACAGGAGCAAGCATGGTGCCTATTTAATTGAATAGGAAATGTAAATTGAACAGCTACAACATAGGCATGATCTGGCAAGTACACAGGTAAGTATGAATGGCAAAGCTCTTTTATGAACAAGACAAAGTTTCTGACCGGCTTATGGCACTGAAAAAAAGTAGTAAATGATAAAAAGTATGCATATTTATCAAGGGGCATATTCAGTGAATGTGACTTTGACCAAAACATGACCAAAGGTAAATCATTCACTGTATATATAAACACCAGGATGATTCACCTGCAGTGAATGTTTGGCTTTATAAGCTTTTCCATAAAAAAAAAAAAATATTTGGAAAAAAGAAGCTTCTCATTGGGGATATTTTCCCTTGTTTTCTGTCTGGTAGATACAAAAGGAAACTTCATTTCGGGTACAATTAATTTTTTTTTTTTTTTACAATTCTCTTCTAATGCTTTCTGTTCTATATGTATATATTTTGGCTTTTAAGGCAAAGTGATTTAAAAACACACAGGTGAAATGTAAAAATAAAAGTATATACTTAATAGAAGCAGACATATGAAAGGATAAACTAAGCTTGGCAATGACCTATTCAAGAAACTGTGATGTCACCAAAATGTTTGGCATAAAAGGAAAAAAACGGATGGAGGTAATACTGGTTTACAATTACAAAGCAAAATCTCTCTCAGTCTTCTTTAATGAGCTGTGTGGTATTCCGTTTGAAAAGTCACGGTAGGTGAGATGTGCAGAGTGCCATTATCCTGTGTACCCTGTGTGATGGTGCACCCCTAGGGATCATGTCTCTTACAGCTTGGGCTTACAAGAAGTGAGTTGAATGATACTGAAAATCATTTAACCTGGACGACTGCCATCATCTGTTGGCAGAGAAAAAATACTGAGGGGGGGGGGGGACTCTGGATCAAAGATGAGTACTGTCGTAAAAGCTGCTTTTAATTTCTACATATCATGGGTTCTTAATTTTTTAATTACTAGATTTTGACTTTAATCTGGTAATGTAATTTCAAGGGTAATTTTCCATATTTATTTAAAATAATGACTGTGAATCCTGACACAAAGGTCCTTCTTTAGGCTATTCCCCTTTATAGGGTGCCTCTGTCTCTCTGTCACATGCGTTTTTCATAATTTTATTATATTTTATGCTTTTTTTTATCTTTTCCACAAAGTTCACTCATGGTTAGGAAGAGATTACTACTTTTTAATTCCCCTTTCCTTAACTTTTTCTTCTTCAGAACATATGTTCTCTCTATATGCTTATTTTTCTAGGATTTTTCTTATTTTGGTCATCTTTCTTTTCTTTTAGGTTTCCTAACTCCATTTACATTTAATATTCCTCCTTTTCCATTTTTGGACTCAACGGACTTCTGTCTTTTTTCAGCATGACTAACTAGTTATAAAACGACTTTGATAAATCAAAGAGACCAACATTTAGTGAAATGGAAAATGCAACTAGTGATGAACAAATTCATAAATTGTATAACTTGTTTACAGCAAAATGTGTCAGAAGAAGGGAAACAAAAAGAAGAGGAAGGGGTGGTACATATATACAACAATATGGAGGAAATTAAAGAGGAGTCCAGTCCTTAAAGCGGAACTTTTCCTTTTGGGTGGAGCTCTGTTTTTTTTTAAACTTAGGAAATGAAAATTATACAAATTCAGCGGATTTTTCTAGAATCTCAAAGCCAAGGAGTAAAGAAACCACACCAAAGAAATTTAAAAAACAGAAACCAGTGTAGATATACACAAGTATGAGATGAGGAAGAGGAGGACACCATTGAAATTAGGGGTCCTGATGTTCAAGTAGAACATAAGTTTGACTCAAACATCGGGTAATACAAATCATTATGGGGCGTTCGCAGCAAATTGGAGGGCAGCGGAATGCCCCATAATGCACTGCGAGATCGCAGTGCATTGATGTCTGATGATTGGCCAAAGCATGCACCTGACCTGCATGCTTTGGCCAATCACAGCACGCTCTACTGTGAGAGCCATGATTGGCCAAATGCAGGGTGCTCAGATGTCCACGTCCCGCACTATATAAGGCTACTTACACGGCGGGCGTATATAGTGTTATGAATGAGAGAACGTTAGTTAGTGGCGTGCAGATACTCTATTATATATATATATATATATAGTGTATTAAATGTAGTGTAGTGCAGGCAGTCTAATATATATATATATATATATATATATATATATATATATATATATATATACAGTGCAGTCAGTGTAGAATATATATACAGTGCAGGCAGTGTAGTGTAGTGTGTATATATATATATATATATATATATATATATATATATATCCATCGTCCATCGTCAATCAAGGTGCCGCCTGCACTGCTGGACCCAAAAAAAGAAATAAAAAAACTTCCGGTGTTGTGGAAGGCTCCCGCCATCTGCCTGCGCCTCCATCTAAAATTTCCTAAATAGTATTTTAACCAGTAAACTGAGCTTATATAGTGAAATACAGTATTTTTAAAATCGTCATACTGTTTTGATGTTGAATTTTAAAAGAAGCAGTGTTCTGTCAGATTAGCAAACTTGTGAGGTCAGCAGGCTTGCCGCTGCTTTTAAAATTCAACATCAAAACTGTGTCACGGATTACAAAATACTGTATTTCACTATACAAGCTCAGTTTACTGGTAAAAATAAGTGTTAAATGCAAGACTTGGCTGGGTGTAAAAAGATTTCATTCTGACTGCAAGCTTACTGTGGATGAGTGCGGGGTGTAGCAAGATGGCCGTCCTGGTCTCTTGTTAAAAAAAAGATGGCTGTCCCAGTGTAGTGACGGAACCGTTACCTATTCTGACGGGTCGCCGATTCTGACAGAAAACCGGCAAATGCTTATCGGCTTCTGCTGTTGATAATTACAGCAGGAGCAGCGCACACTCCCTATCCGGAGGTGCAGAATCTCGTATCGATACGCGTTTCTACACGGAGCGGCCATCTTGTAGCAGTAAAGCTGCTATAGGGCGGTCGACAAGTGGTTAAAGAAGAGGTCCGGCGTTAATTTTTTTTTTAAAAGTCAGCAGCTACAAACACTGTAGCTGCTGACTTTAAATAAGGACACTTAAGGCGGCAATACACGGTTTGAATTTTGAAATAATTTTCTTTCGAAAATTGTATCAAAGAATTTTCGTACGAATTTCACACCGTTAGTGGGATGCAGCAACAGCCGATTTTCGTGCGGCAAACAAATTTGAGAAATCCGACATGTTGGAAATTTTTTGAAAAACAAACAATTTTCTGATCAATGATGGGAGAATCGTGTGAGAATTGTAAAATAGAAAAAAAACGCGCATGTGCAAGAAACGAATATTCCCGGAGAGAAACGAATATTCCCGGAGAGAAACAAATTTTCCCGGCAACATGAATATTTTGTCGGCCGAATTTCGAAAATCAATGGTGGCATCATCGGATCACAAAAAAAACGAACTTTCTGATTTTGAAAAGAAAATTTGTTCGAAATTCGACTGTGTATGGCCTGTTTTACCTGTTCAGGGTGCCCGCGATGTCGGCAGCCGAAGCCGAGCAATCCCTTGGGTCTCGGCTGCCCCACAGCCATCCTCGGTGAGGGAATAGGGAAGTGAAGCATTGCGGCTTCACTGCCCGCTTCCCTTCTGCGCATGCGCGAGTCGCGCAGCGCTATATTAATGGGCGGATGTCTCCTGAGACACACATACAAGGTCCCAGAAGACACTGCTCCCCATTTCCCAGGAGGCAGCACGAGGAGGAGAAGAAAGAAGACCCACCGTGGACGATCTGCCTAGTAACAGCCACTTCTGGCAAGTATAAAAAATATATTTATTTTTCTAATTTTTTGTAGCCTTTTTGGCAATTTTTTTATTTTTTTAGGGTGGACCTCTGCTTTAAACTAATTTTAAATAAATGAATACATTATAAAAATAAAGTATTTTCTCCATCCAACACGTTTACAGGTTTATTGGATGTCTGCCCTGCGTCCCTGCTGCTTTATAAAGTAATGAATTTAGGACTGGCAGATAAAACTGCAGCACATTGTGTCGTATTGAGGTTCATTTACTAAAGGCACAAAGGCCCAGATTCTCAAAGGAGATACTACGGCGTATCTCCAGATACGCCGTCGTATCTCTGAGTCTGACCCGTGGTATCTATGCGCCTGATTCTTAGAATCAGTTACGCATAGATTTGTATTAGATCTGAACGGCGTAAGTCTCTTGCGCCGTCGGATCTTAACTGCATATTTACGCTGGCCGCTAGGGGCGTGTACGCTGATTTACGCCTAGAAATATGTAAATCAGCTAGATACGCGAATTCATGAACGTACGCCCGGCTGACGCAGTACAGATACGCCGTTTGCGTTAGGCTTTTCCCGGCGTAAAGTTACCCCTGCTATATGGTGGCGTACATGCGGCGTACCAATGTTAAGTATGGACGTCGTTCCCGCGTCGAATTTTGTAAATTTTACGTCGTTTGCGTAAGTCGTCCGTGAATGGGGCTGGACGTCATTTACGTTCACGTCGAAACCAATACGTCCTTGCGGCATCCTTTGGAGCAATGCACACTGGGATATGTCCACGGACGGCGCATGCGCCGTTCGTTAAAACCGCCAATCACGCCAGGTCACATAACATTTACATAAAACACGCCCCTCTGTTCCACATTTGAATTAGGCGGACTTACGCCGGCCTATTTACTCTACGACGCCGCAACTTACGGAGCAAGTGCTTTGAGAATACTGCACTTGCCCGTCTAAGTTGAGGAGGCGTAACGTAAATAGGATACGTTACGCCCGTTCAAAGATGCGCCGATCTACGTGAATCTGGGCCAAAGAGTATTACTTTGCAATGAAACTTGCACAGTGCAAAGGAAATTTTCCCCTAGACAATGAAGTGAAATTTCACTTTGCAAAGAATACCCAATCACATAAAATGAAAAACACAAAAAAAAATGCATTTTCTAGCAACATGATTGGACGATGGAAGTCAGCAGAGCTTCACCTTATTTACTAAGCTCTGGGAAAAATTCCCTTGCAAAGTGAACAATCTATTTGTCTTTAGTAAATCACCCCTCATGATCCCATAAACGGTTTATTTTTTTTTAACACAAAAGGTTTTTCCCAGTCGATTATTCTACAATTGAAATAAATCTGAAGATAGTACTTATTATAAATCTGTGATTCAGCACTGTGAATATCATGCTTGCATTCAGCTTAAAAATAGCTTGGCTGTGAGTGAAGTCTCATGACCGATGGATTATTAAGAAAGACAGCGGTATGTAAAATCTGATTTGGAAGCTGTGCAGGATTATTTGTCTTGCCAGTGTGGTAAAATGAGCCTGGTGTCTGAGTTTATTCCTGCGTTGTGGGCTAAGAGCTCTGACATGTAGACTAGTGCTTTGGCTAGCCACATCTTACCTAAAAGAGCAAGCAGGACTAGTGCATGTGGAACACATGACAAGATATCATCACGTCAGTGAACTTCTGCAGTGTTTTCTTGTGGTCACAGTAACTATGGTATGTCTAGATACATGTCTGTTTCTCAGAAGTGAAGCATTCTTTCTGTTAAAGAAGTCACATCATTTCTTTTAAAGGGAAATTTTACATATGCAAAATGGCAAAAATAAGCGTGTGTAATGTGTTCCATTTGCCTGACTGGTGGCAATTATCTCTATATGCTGTTTATAACAGATGTGGACAACCAAGGGTCAGAATTGCATACAGTGCTTTGAAAAGGGATTCATAACCCTTGAAATTTCCCCCATTTTGTCATGTTACAACGAAAAACGTAAATGTTTTATTGGAATTTTATGTGATAGACCAGGTGTCAGCAAGCCGCGGCTCTTTTGAACCTTTGCCGCAGCTCCGGGCACCTTTTATGGGTGACGAGTAATCTACCTGATTACTCTTACCCTCGCGGTAACGCCATTCCCATTATTTGGGCGGCGTTACCGCAATTACATCTACCGTGTGGCGTGCGGGGGGCAGGGGGGGTCATGTGGCCACAGGCCTAAGCTGGCCTGTGATTCGGTCACGGCGCGTCTGTGCCTGTCTGTGCTCGCGGCCCAGGTGGCGCTGGCGCATGCACGCGCACGTGCCTGGAGTCTTCCGCCCGCCTGTCACGAGGATCGGCATGTGTTTGGAAGTGTCTGGGACTGGGGGGGGGGAGAGCGGCCTAGTCTAGGGCTGGGGGCTGGGGCCAGGCTGGGCATGTGGAGGTGGAATCTTATTATCTGATATTGTACAGACACTATTGCATTTGCTGGGCATGTGGTGGTGGAATCTTATTATCTGATATTGTACAGACACTATTGCATTTGCTGGGCATGTGGAGGTGGAATCTTATTATCTGATATTGTACAGACACTATTGCATTTGCTGGGCATGTGGTGGTGGAATCTTATCTGATATTGTATAGTATCATATAGACCAACACAAAGTGGCACATAATTGTAAAGTGGAAGGAAACTGATAAATGGGAAAATAAATATGTGAAAAGTGTGGCATGCATTTGTATTCAGCCCCCGTGAGTCAATACTTTGTAGAACCATCTTTCGCTGCAATTACAGCTGCAAGTCTTTTTGGGGATGTCTTTACCAGCTTTGCACAACTAGAGTGACATTTTTGCCAATTCTTCTTTGAAAAATAATTTAAGCTCTGTCAGATTGGATGGAGAGCGTCTGTGAACAGCAATTATCAAGTCTTGAAACAGATTCTCAATTGGATTTAGGTCTGGACTTTGAGGGCGCGAACACACGGTCAGTCCATCCGATGAGATTGGTCCGACGGACTGTTTTCATCGGTTCACCGCTGAAGTAGACTGATGGTCTGATGTGCGTACACACCATTGTTTCAAAAACAATGGTGGGGTCAGAACGCGGTGACCTAAAACACACGACATGCTGAAAAAAACGAAGTTCAATGCTTCCAAGCATGCGTCGACTTGATTCTGAGAATGCGCGGGTTTTAAACCGATGCTTTGGTGTACTAACCATAGGTTTGGACCTATCGGTCAGCCATCCATCGGTTCGATTTTAAAGCAAGTTCTCTAATTTTTGTCTGAAGCACAACAGACCGATGGGGCGTACACACGGTCGTTTGGACCGATGAAACTGAACTTCAGTTAGTTTTCATCGGTTTGGACCGATGGTGTGTATGTGGCCTTACTGGACCATTCTAACACCTGAATATGCTTTGATCTAAACCATTCCATTGTAGCTCTAGTAGTATGTTAAGGATCGTTGTTCTGCTGGAAGGTGAACCTCCGCCCCAGTCTCAAGTCTCTTGCAGACTCTAATGCCCTGTACACACGATCGGTTCATCCGATGAAAGCGGTCTGATGGATTTTTTACCATCTAGACTTTGCAGAATTTTCCCACTCTTCTTTGCAGAACTGCTCAAGTTCAGATAACATTTATTGTGACAGATGGTGGTCTGCAGTCTGCAAATCATTCCACAGATTTTCAGTGGGGTTTAATTATGCGCTTTGACAAGCCCATGCAAGGACATCCACCTTTTTCCTCCTTCAACCACTATGTGGTCATTTTTGCTGTGTGCTTTGGGCAGCAAATTTTCATCAAGAATTTGACGATATTTTTCCCCATCCGTTTCTCCTTCTTTACTGACAAGTGCTCCAGTCCCTGCTGCAGTGAAACAGCCCCATAACAGGATATTACAACCTCCATGCTTTACTATAGAAATGGTGTTATTTGGATGGATTTCCACCAGACATATTGTTTGGTGGTGAGGCCAAATAATTTAATTGTAGTCTCATCTGACCATGTGAAGATGTGTTTAAGGTGGTCAGGTGAGACTAAAATTAAATTATTTGGCCTCAACACCAAACGATATGCGGAAATCCAATACAGCTCACCATCCAAATAACACCATTCCTACAGTAAAGCATAGAGGGGGCCATATCTTGTTATGGGAGTGTTTCTCTGTAGCAGGGACTGGAACACTTGTCGGGAAAAATACCATCAAATTCTTGAGGAAAATCTGCTGCCTTCTGCCAGAAAGTTGTCAGTGGGAATAAAGTTTACATTCCAACATGACAATGACCCAAAGAACACAGAAAAAATTACCACACAGTGGTTAAAGGAGGAAAAGGTGAATGTCCTTGCATGGCCTAATCATAGCCCAGACTTAAACCCCATTGAAAATCTGTGTAATGACTTGAAGACTGCAGTCCACAAACCGTCACCATCAAATTTATCTTAAGTAAAAAAGCATAAGGTGGTTCAACAAAATACCGTCATGGGGGGGGGTGATCCTTTTTCCAACTCAGTGATTTTGTTTTTGATTTTTTTTTGTGACATGTTGGTGTTATATCTTGCACTTGGATGTTATAAGTTGCACTAGTAAATATAGCTGGATAAAACAAAAACGATGTCTGTCTTCATTTCAGGTTGCAGGGCAACAACATTTAATTATTTTAAAGGGGGTGATTATTTTCTATACCCACTGTATGTAGGTGTGAATGTAGGAAAGATGAAAGGGAAGGGGGGGGGGGGGTCCACTGTAATTCTCCTTTTGGACACTACATTTCTTAATAGTCAGAGTCAAGGGAATACTCAGGAATTAGAATTAGGTGCCAGTCCTGTCCCTACTATGAAAGGTACATACTGGGTAATAACATGTTAGGAGAACAGAAAGATTAATGGTTTCTCCTGTGCATGCAAAAACAGGGAGCCGGGGGCGTGGTCTGGACATGACCGAGTAGAGACGTGTTTGGATCGAGCTCCCGGCCGTCTCCTCTTTACCCCAGCCTACAAGCTCTTTTTTCCGCACAATGCTCGCTTCTAAGAAGTCCCTTAAGAAGAAGACCAAAAAGACCAACACACAGCCACCTTCGGCTCCCTCCCCGGGCGAAATTCAGAGATTTTTCCAACTGATGCAGTCGAGCTCTCCTGAATTCAAGATGGCGTCGGCTCATGCCTCCCAGTCCTCGAGCCTCGTGGCAGACATCCGACCAGCTTCCCCGGAAAGGCTTGCTGAGCCCTGAGATCCTTCCTAGCATCCCCCGGACCCTGCTACCTGACAGTCAACAACCTCCACACCTACCTCTGTTATACAGGGCGGATGAGGAACTGAAAGCCATCCTGCAGGCGCTCCCAACAAAGTCTGATATAGAGACTCTGGTGGGGAAAGTGGAAGCGGCCCATAGGAAAGAACTGGGGATCGTCAAGAAGGACATTGCCTCCCTATCCTCCAGATTATCGGCGGGTGAATCCTCTCTATCGGCCCTAGACCAGAGAGTGTCAGAGCTGGAATCCTCACAGAGAGCTCAGGCCGAGGCTTCAGTGTCCTTACAGCTGCGCATGGAGGAAATGGAGGACCGGAGCCGTAGAAACAATCTGCCGCTCCGGGGACTACCGGAGGCCACAGAACCACCAGACTTGCTGGCTACGGTCACGGACATTCTCAAACGAGTAGCGGGGGAGCAAATACAGGGCCACCTGGAGTTTGACCGTGTGCATCGGGCGTTAGGCCTGAGGTCGGAGGACCCCGCCAGACCGCGTGATGTAATCTGCCGCCTGCACCACTATACCCACAAAGAGATCATTGCCCGCAAAGCATGGGAGCGGCAGGACCTGGAACTAGACGGAGCACCGCTGAAGATATTGCCAGACATCTCGCGAGCGACCCTGCAGCGCCGTGCTATGTTGAAACCCCTGTTGGACTTGGCCAGGAGACACAATGCCACATACCGCTGGGGCTTCCCCCTCGCGGTCACTTTCCGTAAGGAGCAGCGCTCCTTCACACTACGCGCTCCGGAGGCTCTGCCAGCGCTCTTTAGGTTCCTGGAGGCGGAACCGCTCGAGATCCCCGACTGGCTGGGCTCCCTGCCAAGACCCATGGGCAGGATGACCACTGCATCGTCTTCTGGAGGGCCCTCCTTTAGGCCACAAAGGAGCCGGCGAAGACCGAGAACGGCGTCCCCGGAGAACGCTCGAGAAATGTGAGTGATCCCAGCACTGCGTGAGCCTCCTGAAACCTCCGGTACCCCCCCCCCCCCAGATCCATGCACTTTGAAGTTGCTCTGAGCGCATTCACCCGGCTTTTGTGATGTGCCTCGCCCCCCTTCCATACTCCCGACCTTGTTGTGCATCCGCCGATCCGGTGTCCCCCGTCCACCCCTCTGCCCCCCCCTTCTGGCTGTCCGAGGCCGCCCGCTGTTTGCGCCCGCGGCTGCCCCCGCCGGTCGGCCCCCACCGCTTCGCGGAGAGTTGGCCGTTTGCCCGTTCAGGCTTGGATAGCCCTACCCCGCCGCCCCAGCACACCTCCTGGACGCTACCCCTTACATGTATCGGGACGTACCAGAAACACAGCGGAAGAGGAAGACTACACGGGTGAGAACTGAATCTCACGGTAGATGACTGCACTCTCCATTGCATTACACTGTGGGGTTCTTCACTGTTCCTCCCCTCTGTCCCCCTTGTCAGTATTTCCTGAAGTCAGCATATCCATCCTTGAAGGAGACGGGGGGGCGCTGATGGGTGTGGGGGTTGGGTGGAGGGGGGGGGGTTTGTTTGTTGTTTTTTTTTGTTTGTTTTTTGAGTCTTATTTTTATACCCCGGGGCGGGGGGGAGGAGTTGGCGGTATTTAGCCTTTAGTGTCGGCGGGAAGAGACGTCCTTTCGGACCCAGGCGAGGGAGTTGGTCCCGGGGCGCGGTTTAACGTTAGCTGGGACATGTCCATCCCGGGAGAATGGTGAGTTGGATCCTATGGGAGGGAGAGGAAGTAGGCGCTCACTGGGCGCTGGAGGGTTACGCTCTACTTGGGATACAGTGCTCCTTGTTCTGTTTGATGTAGCAATGGGTATTATCGTTATTTGAATTAATCCATGCTGTGTTTATGATTATGCTGAATATATGCTATGCTTCTGTTTTGCACTTTCACCCTGGCTGGGGTGGAGGGGGAGGCCGGGACCTCCTCTTTCCGGTTACTGTTTAACCTCTACCCCAATTAGGCCGACGCACACCTCTGGAATTCCGGTGGTGTGACGTCAATTCAAGTTAGTTCTTGTAAACTTAGTTCAACAGGTCTACTGACCTGTCCTCTTTATCTTTCTCCTCTCGATTCCCCCCTTTTCTTTTTTTTTTCTTTTCTTCTTCTTCTTTCTCTCTTCCTCGCCTGCTCCTGGGTAGTTTCTTCTACCCCTACTCCTCATTCTCTACCCCCACCCCTCCCCTTCCCCCCTCCTTTTTGTCTTGTCCTGTCGGAACAGCGTGATGGACGCGGTTAAAATAGTCTCGCTGAATGCGAGGGGCCTCAATCAGCCAGAGAAGAGGCGTGTGCTTCTAGGCGACCTCAGGAGGTCGCGGGCGGATGTCGCCTTTGTGCAGGAGACCCACTTCAAAGACAGCAGTCTGCCTCTCCTTAAAAGCAGACACTTCCCGGTGACCTACCACTCCACCAACCCTGTGGCCAAGTCCAAGGGAGTGTCCATCCTGGTCTCCAATAGGGTCCCTTGGAGGTGTCAGGCGGAGATTAGAGATCCTGGTGGTCGATTTTTGTTCATCAAGGGCCTGATCGGGGTGGTGCAACTTACGATGGCAACTCTGTACGCCCCTAATGAACACCAGGACACGTTTATTAAGGCCACCCTAGACAGGCTGACAGAGTTTGCCGAGGGCCAGTTAATCCTAGGAGGGGACTTCAATGTCCCCTTGATTCCCACGTCCGACACATCATCTGGCCACTCCTCCGTTCCCCCGAGCCACAGGAAGCGCATAGCCAACGCGTTACACAAAGCGCAACTAGTAGACGTGTGGCGTTTGCAGTACTCGGGCGAGCGTGACTTCACGTTCTACTCGTCTCCACACAAATTGTATACCAGGATTGACTTCTTCCTGGTCCCCCACGGCCAGTTGCATTCAGTAGTGAACACCTCAATCGACCACATCACTTGGTCCGACCATGCGCCGATCTCCCTCACTTATTCACTCACAGGAGGCGCCTCGCCACGCTCCCGCTTTTGGCGGCTGAACGAGAGCCTTCTTCAGATTCCAGAGGTTCTAGCAGAGGTAACCAGAGAACTAACTTGTTACTTCCAGGAAAATGATACCCAGGATTGTGAGCCTGGCTCACTGTGGGAAGCACACAAAATGGTCATCCGCGGGGTGCTTATTAAGCACGGAGCGCGCATAAAGAGAGAGAGAACTGAGCAGCTGGTCAAGCTGCTTGACAAGCTAGCCTCTTTGGAGGCCCGACATAAACACGCCCCGGCGCAGGCCCTGGAGGCTGAGCTGGGGTTACTCCGCGGGCAGATCACAGATCTTCTGCACTACAGGGCCAAGGCAGACCTACAGAGATCCCGCAAACTCACGTACGAGTCAGGGGACAAGTGTGGGAAGACGTTGGCTAGAGCGGTGAGGGAACAGAAACAAGCGTCTTATATCCCGCAGATTCAGTGCGCAAATGGTCAGATAGCCACACTGCCGGAGCAGATATCGCAAGGGTTTCCGCGACTTTTATTCTTCTCTCTACAACTTACCAAGCAGTTTACCTTCGCAGGCCACTGTGGAGGAGTACATTACTTCTTCGCAGGTCCCCTCCCTTCCAGCGGATATACGGGAGGAGCTAGACGCACCAATCTCGCTTGAAGAGATTCAGAGCGCGGTGGGGACCATGAAACCGGGCAAAGCCCCAGGCCCAGACGGGTACACCACTCAGTACTACAAGACCCTTCTCCCCCTGATTGGCCCACGCATGGCGGCCTTCTTTAACGCGGTGGGCTCAGATGCCGCCTTCCCTGGGGACACGCTGCGAGCCCACATCTCCCTGATCCACAAAGAGGGCAAAGACCCGTCGTCCTGTGGGAGTTACAGGCCCATTTCCCTCCTCAATGTGGACTTAAAAATCTTTTCGAAAATCCTAGCCTCCCGTCTGGCACAACACCTCCAGTCGCTGGTACACCTGGACCAAGTAGGTTTCATTCCTACAAGAGAGGCTAGGGACAACACCATTAAGGTGTTGAACCTTCTCCATGTGGCGTCCTCGGGAGGTACTCCCTGTGTCTTCCTCAGTACAGACGCCGAGAAGGCTTTCGACAGGGTGAATTGGGCCTACATGTTCTCAGTACTTCGCCACATAGGGCTGGGAGAGAAGATGATCACCTGGATCAAAAAGATTTACTCTAACCCGACAGCACAAGTTAAGGCGAATGGCCTGCTTTCATCTCCGTTCCCGATTGGAAATGGAACACGACAAGGGTGTCCTCTCTCCCCCCTCCTCTTTGCCTTGTCACTCGAGCCGTTCCTTTGCAAAATCAGGCTGAATCCGGACATATGTGGGCTGCCAGTGGGGGACTCCCAATGCAAAATCTCAGCGTACGCTGACGATCTCCTCTTTTCGCTGACGAATCCCTTGATCTCCCTGCCAAACCTTCTTAAGGAATTCGAGGTCTACGGGGCCCTTTCGAACCTAAAGATCAACTTCGCAAAATCTGAAGCTATGGGAGTGGCTATGCCCCCCCAAGCTTTGCGTTCCCTGCAATCTAGCTTGCGGTTCAAGTAGACGGAATCGGCGTTATCTTACCTCGGAACGTACATACCAAAAGACATCACACGTACGTTTGCACTTAACTTTCCGCCTGTCCTTGCGAAGGCTCGCTCTCTGCTGGAGAGGTGGAGCAAGGGCCTACATTCATGGTTCGGTAGGGGAAGCCTAATAAAGATGTGTATCTTACCCAAGTTCCTTTACCTATTCCAAGCCCTCCCTATAAACATCCCACTCTCTTACTTCAAACAGGTTCACGCGCTCTTCACCCGCTTTGTCTGGGCAAACAAAAAGCCCCGCTTACGGCGAGAGTTGCTCTCGCTCCCCAAACAAAACGGTGGCCTGGCCCTACCTGATATCCGACAATACTACCAAGCCACCCATTTAGGCCGGATTCTAGACTGGAGACGTAACAAGACGACTAAATTGTGGGTGCACCTTGAGCAGTCACAGTCATCGGTTCCCCTGGGGAGTGCGCTTTGGTGCCAGGACGGCCTACATTCAAGACTGAAGTCGCACCCAACGATAGGGGCCACCTTGAACCATGGCAATAGGGCGGCCATGAGATCATCCCTTACGTCGGGCTCCTCACCACTCTATCCGATTCTGGGTAATCCCAGCTTCACGCCGGGACTGTGTTCCGCGGAATTTGCCACTTTGAGAGAGGAGGGCATCGAATGTGCCTCCAGTTTTGTATTGAGGAATAGATGGCCAACTATTGTGGAACTGACAGAGGAGTCAGGGACCTATCGGCTCCCCTTCTGGAGCGCAGTGAAAATACACCACTTTTTACACTCTATCCCCGACCCCCAGGCTTACACGCGTCAATTGACGACGTTTGAAGAACTCTGTTCTGAATCTGGCCCGGTATCGCGGACTCTCTCTACAATGTACTCTTTGCTGAACACTCCGCCCACGCAGCCTCACCTACCCTTCCTGGAGAAGTGGGAGAGAGACCTGGACCGAAGCTTTTCGGCGGCACAACAGCAGCACATCATTAGCTGCGCACTTAAAACGTCAATCTGCGCCAAAATTCAGGAGACAAATTATAAAGTCCTGACAAGGTGGTACCTCACGCCGGCCAAACTCCGTAGATGTTTCCCGTCCGCCTCGGATTGCTGCTGGAGGTGCGGGAGTGAGGTGGGCTCGCTTGTGCATGTCTTCTGGTCGTGCCCAAAGCTGAGGGGCTTCTGGGAGGAGGTGCGCCGCATATCTCAATCCTTCACGGAATACGAAATCCCAGACGATGCGGCGTTCTTTCTGCTTCACCTCTCGACGATTTCCTTCAAATCATACAAGAAATCGCTGCTACGTCACCTACTAAACGCTGCCAAGGCCTGTGTCCCTCTGTTCTGGAAACAGCAGGCTCCACCGACCGTCTCTGGTTGGTTGAGAAAAGTGGAGGAGATTAAAAAAATGGAAGATCTGGTCCTCACCGCGCGACATGAGCACGAGAAATACTCTGAGACCTGGACCATCTGGAACGTATTTATTTTCTCTGATGAAGGGATGGCCCTGATGCGACAGTGACTCGGCGGGGGTTTCCCGCCTGATATTGGCGTTCTTCCCGGCGCCGGCGCCCTCTCTCTGGTCCGACACCCCCCCCTCCCTGGTGTGCCTACCCCCCCTCTCCCTGTCCCTTGCTTTCTCTTTCCTTTCCCTCTCTTTCCCTGTCTTTTTTTTTTTTTTTTTCTTCTTCTTCTCTTTGCTCTCTTACCTCTCTTCTCTTCCTTCCTCTTCTTCTTCCTACCTACACCTTACTCGCTCTGAGACTCTACGAGGAAAAATGAAAAGGAAGTGGAGAGGTCCTATATTTTCAGTCGTCCTTTTCAAGATGATAACCTTCATCCTAGCTGTTAGGGTACGATTGCGCATAGATCCACGTTTGTACACTGTTTCACCGACACACTTGTAACTTGATTTATGTGACTGTAATGACTGTAATGCGGAGACCTCTCTCCTGGGTGTTATTCAATAAAATTTATATTTGAAAAAAAAAAAAACAGGGAGCCTATATCGTATAGCTTCGCCTTAGCATGAAAGCAGAAAAAGAACTGGAGCAGCTGAGGATTGTACGAATTTTCTGTCACTACTCGTATCCCCTTGCCTTGGGTTGCTGGATAGATTGTGGGACACCCCTCCTGTATGAAACTAAACTCTTGTCTTTCATCTCTAAACTATGTTGGACTGTTTGTAACATATGCTGACTACTGCCACCTTCAGGGGATGGCTGAAGTATGTAAATACTCGTGCTTCTATTTATTTAGTAAACCGTTAAGAGGTATTACTGGTGTGGACTTCATGTCTGTGCAGCTTTCATTCTGCAGTGTATTATGAGTTTTTTTTTTTTATATATTATCCTGAACATGTTTTGCACCATTGCGTTTATCTTTTCATCCATTTAATAAACTGCAGTTATGGTTACTCCCTGTTTTATCATTCAGGCTGATCAACTATGCTGTTAAAATGACCCTTTTAAATTGACACTACCATCAGATCTAGTTTTTGTATGTTAACGACATGTCGACTAAGTAATATGAAAATGCAAGGGCCTGGTTGTACTATGCGTGGTGACTGCTGTTTTTCTGAACTTGATCATTGTCTGTTCACAATGCCAAGTTTTCCTTTAGGTGATTTGCAGTGCATTGTGGAAATGCTTCCTTTTTTTCCCCCCTAACTTAAAGGAGTTGTAAAGGAAAAATTATTTTTTGCTCAAATGACTGTTTACAGGGTATAGAGACATAATAGTTAACTGATTCCTTTTAAAAACGATTAAAAATAGATAAAAATCAATCATATAATGTACCTGTAGTTTCAGTTTCGTGTTTGCATGTTATCCTGCCTCTGTGCTTTATAGAGCCATAGAGAAGTGATAGTTTGGAAAACGAAACTAGAAGCTCCCAGTACCGTGGTCCTCAGGAAACAGACAACCAGGAAGTGTCCAGAACAGAGCAGAATTACAGCAACATCAGAGCAAAAACGAACAATGAGGACATGAAACCAGGACTGCAGTAAGGTAAAGGAAGCCATTTAGCTAAAAAAAAAATTCCTTTAGTGACCCTTTAAGGTGACCAGATTTTTAAAATGAAATCCGGGGGGGTTATATATATTTTTTTACTAGTAATGGCAGCAATTAGCGACTCCCTGCCCATCGGCGCAGCCGCCTGTTTCACAGCCTGTCAAGACTTACTCTCCGGGCCTCGGCTACTACTGGGTGGGGTGAGGAGGAAGATCACTCCACCAGGGAAGGCAAGGAGATAAGCAGGCAGGCAGCAGGCCGGGACTTGAGCCAAGGCAGAAGAACATGCACCCGAAACTGAAGAAATATTCCCTCCGATCCGACCAGCACATAATCATCAGAAAGGGGCACATGTAATGGAAAAAATACACCCCCCAAGCTAGTAGGAGTGGCAGAGCGGGGGTGTGTTATTCAGAATTATTATTTTTTTAATTCTGCACTGACTGTCTTTGAAATTGCCCCAGCCCCTGTTCAAATACAATCTGGGGACAAAACTGGGGACAGACTTGGTCTGGGGACAGTGTCCTCAATCCGGGGACCGGGGATGTCTGACCGGGGATGTCTGGCCACCCTACCCTAACTATCAGAGCTCACCTGAACTACCTCCCAACCATCCTTAATTCGCTGGGAACGTCCCAGGATTTCAAGCAATCTGGGCTGAATCCCACAGCAGGGCCTAGTGCAGGAACACTAGTGAATCCACTAGTCTACATGGCAGGTGTGCGCCGTATGGTAGCTGTCAAGGCTAAGACTCGCTCAGTGCCCCGCTAGTACAGCCACCTCTCCCTCCCACTCACTTGTGCCATAGTGATTCTTCCTGCCTTCCATATACCATTGTGATCCTTCCTGCCTTATATGTGTCATAGTGACCCTTCCTGCCTTCCATATGCAATAGTGATTCTTCCTGTCTTCCATGTAGCATAGTGATCCTTCCTGCCTTATATGTGCCATAGCGATCCTATCTGCCTTCCATGTGTCATAGTGATCCTTCCTGCCTTCCATATGCAATAGTGATTCTTCCTGTCTTCCATGTACCATTGTGATCCTTCCTGCCTTATATGCGCCATAGCGAACCTTCCTGCCTTCCATATGCCATAGTGATCCTTCCTTCCTGCCTTCCATGTACCATAGTGATCCTTTCTGCCTTCCATGTATGATAGTGATCCTATGATTCATCCTAGATGAATCATAGGGATCCCACCTTCCTTTTTTCCATGAACCATAGTCCTCCTTCCTGCCTTTTATGTACCCTCCCCCTCCCGGTATCATGCTTGGACATACACACTTTTTCCTGCGGGGTGCTTAGCGCACCAAGGTTCCCCATCTCCCTGAAATTTCCCTCGTTCTCAAGTTCAAAAGGAGGTATGCTTTTTATAAAAGCATAGGAAAATAGGAATGAATGAAGTTTTTGCCTTGTAAACACACAAGGCACTTCCCCGCTCCTCTGACACAAAAAAATAAATAACCTGTACACTAAAACAGATTTTGTTTTAAAGGGTTTGTAAAGGATTTTTGTTTATCTTAATAGCTTGCTTTACCTTAATGCAGTTCTGTTTTCATGTCCTCATTGTTCGTTTTTGCTCTCAAGTTGCTGTAATTCTTCTCTGATCTCCACACTTCCTGGTTGTCTGTTTCCTGATAACCACAGTACTGGGAGCTTTCTCTCTGTGGTCACTAATCAAGGAGGTGTGATTACTGTGTGTCTAAAACCCCACAGCACCAATCAGTTTAGTTTTCCAAACCATCACTGCCCTGTATTGGCTCTGTGGTTCTGTACATCACAGAAGCAGGAAACAACATGTAAAAACGAAACTAGAAACTGCAGGCACATTATATGATTGATTTTTATCTATTTTTAATCATTTTTAAAAGGAATCAGTTAACTATTATGTCTCTATACCCTGTAAACTGTCATTTCAGCAAAAAAAATTCCTTTACAATTCCTTTAAGCATATAGGCGAATGTGAATGAGCCCTATTGTCTCTCACAGAGTACAAGATACTCCACCTATAAATGCCTTCATCTGTTTCTGGTTCTCTCCAAAATAATGACTCAATCTTTGATCAGGTATTTTCCAGGGTCAGTCATATTTCTGGACTAAGATAGTCATTTATAAGGCCCCATGCACACAAGAAGCAAATGCAAACACATGTAAACTCCAGTTTTCAAAGGCAAAAACCGGCGTTTAAAACGCCCGTTTTTGCCGCGAATTTCGCTGCGTTTTGCCGCGTTTTACCGCGTTTGCGGCTATCAGCGTTCATAACAAAGACATTGTAGACCCTCCCAAAGCTTTGAAACGTAAAAACCTTTGCGTCTGAACCCAAAATTTTGCGTCTGAAAAAACGAGCCTAAACTCAACTGCTTTAAAACGCAAAAAAATGTGAATGTGTGCATGGACACATAGGATAACATTAAATGTGTTCAGGGGCAGTGGAAAAAAATGCCCAAATGCCTCTGAACTCGAGTTTACCAGCGTCTCGTATGCATGGGGCCTAAATGACACTATTATGTAAATCTTGGTTACTGTGCAGTGCTTGGCTGAGTTCACAGATCAGCCCCCTGCTGCAGCCTCGTGCTATAAAATTGAAGTCTAATCACAGGGGGTGACTGAGGAAATGCTTCCTCCTGCCTGCAGTCAACTCATCATGACATCATCTCAACCTTGGCAAAGTCACCTGACTGGAGCCCAAGAACTGCCTTTTAATTAAAAAATGTATGCGTCTTGAAAAATGTTACTGTGACATGTCAGGAATTCATTCATTCATGCAGACTTGCTAAATTATTGCAATGTCCACTTTAATATTCAATTTTTTCTGTTCTATTTATTTAATTTGCCATTTGGGATGTTTCTTCAATCAGACTTTGCCATTCATTGTATCTTCTATTGAAGCTCAGAGCCATGCCAGTGCCTAACGTTGCTCACTGTAGTGTGGATTCTGCAGCTTCTAAATATCCAACAAACCACAAGAATGTCCATTCCCAGAAAGTGTGATTTTTACATGATGACTGTCTGCTGCTGACAAACTGCTTCTATTTATAACGCTCATGCTTGTCACCAGTTATTATTGGTTATTTTACAAATGACATGTTGCAGCTATTTCTAAATGTTTGACTGTTTCCTTTCCTAATGCCTGGGAGTCCACTTCAAAGTAAATATTTCATGGTATTTGATTGTGTTTCCATTACATCGGGAATGAAAAGTCCTTCATTTCATCGGATCAGAGCTATGTATATGGTGCCAGCTAGCTGAACTCTCCTCAGGCGACAGCAAGTGGTGATATACACTATATTACCAAAAGTATTGGGACGCCTGCCTTTCCACACGCATGAACTTTAATGGCACCCCAGTCTAAGGCTAGGTTCACACTGCTGCAAATCAAAATCGCGTGATGCCGCCGTGATTTTGCCGCGATTTCAGGGAATGCCAGTCTATAGAGCTGAATTCTCATCGCACGTGGGTCAAACATGCACGGGACCCTTTTTTTCCCGCAGCTTAGATTCGCATTGCACTAATGGAAAACAATGTTATTTTAATGACTTGCGAATTTAAAGCGGAGGTTCACCCTTAGAGAGCACTTTTTAGCCTTAGATTCCTGCTCGTTTTGTCTAGGGGAATCGGCTATTTGTTTTAAAATATGAGCAGTACTTACCCGTTTACGAGATGCATCCTCTCCGTCGCTCCGGGTATGGGCTGCGGTAATGGGCGTTCCTTCTTGATTGACAGTCTTCCGAGAGGCTTCCGACGGTCGCATCCATCGCGTTACGATTTTCTGAAAGTAGCCGAACATTGGTGCGCAGGCGCAGTATAGAGCCGCACCGACGTTCGGCTTCTTTCAGCTACGAGTGACGCGATGGATGCGACCGTCGGAAGCCTCTCGGAAGACTGTCAATCAAGAAGGAACGCCCGCTCCCGAAGACCCATACCCGGAAGCGACGGAAGAAGATGCAGCTCGAAAACGGTAAGTACGGATCATATTTTAAAACAAATAGCCGATTCCCCTAGACCAAACGAGCAGGAATCTAAGGGGAAATTTTTTTTTTTTTAATAAATGGGTGAACTCCCGCTTTAAGAAATCGCAACGGCTCAAATTCGCAATAGAATTCGCAGCAGTGTGAACCGGGCCTTAGGTTGCAAGGTTCAATATTGAGTTGGCACATACTGATTATCTGGCTTGCTGGGATAAGAATAATTTATCATCACAACATTAATTCTATCAATAAAATAATTTATCATCATTATCTCCTAAGTCAATAGGAACACAATCGAAAATGATTGCAGAGAGATCTTGATGTTTGCGTATACACGATGCATGGGAAGCCAGGAGACGACTCTTTAAAGAAGGTCTATCATTATAATTTACATTTTACAGTTCTGTCCCCTATAGAGCTAAGTTCATGTAGTACCTTGTCCCATTTGCTTTCTAACCATTGTTATGAATACCTTTCTCCGTCCCTTTTTGCCCAGGCCGACAACAGTTATATAGGAAAAGGGCTGGTTCATAGCTGCAGCTTGTCTTGGCTGTGAATACCTTCCACAAACAAGCAATGGCAAGAGGAATGGGGGGGGGGGGATAAATTGGCCACTGCATTGCTCTTGCCTTTGCTCCTCTCAGGAAAGTGTTCACAGCTGAAACAAGCTGCAACTATGAAACGGCCATTTTGTTTATAGCTTTTGTTGGGTAGTCTGCGGCAGGAGAGAAGGGGGCAGGATGGTACCCATAACTAGGGTTAGAATGTAAATAGAAATCTGGTACAAAGTACTATATGTACTTTGCCCCATGGGCAGGGGTGTTGCTAGGTGGCAAAAAGACCAGGGGCTTCAGCCCAAAGTCCAAGGCCAGGAACCGGGGGGGGGGGGGCGATTTGTATGTGACGGGGGCTTTTTTTTTGGGCTAGCACGTGACCTACCCGACCTACATACGCTGACGGTAGTGACCTACATACACTGACCTACCTGCACCGACGGTAGTTACGTACATACACTGACTTACCTGCACTGACCTACCTGACATACACTGACCTACCTACACTGACCTACCTGCACTGACGGTAGTTACCTACATTCACTGACCTACCTGACATACACTGACATTTACATACACATTATTACACTTTCTGACGGTTCTGACCTACCTCAGCTCAGCGGTGTCACAGCAGCAGACAGTCATTCCGTCAGAGAGCCGAGGAGCCTGGCTGGAGGGGAGGCGAGTCGAGGAGCCTTGAGGAGAGGAGAGCCGTCTGCGGCCCACCCTAGCACCGAGCAGGGATGTGGCCGCGGCCGTATTGTAATTTCCGCCTATGATGGTCTCGCGTTCACGGCATTGGACCAGTGGGACGTCCATCATAAGGCGTTGCGCAGGCTCCAGAAGGCGGAACTTGCTATGGGACTCGGCTGCACTCGGTGGCGCTCAGGATCAGATCGATCCCGGCGCTGGCCACTTACTCGGGGGACAAAACACTAAAGTAAAAATTATGACAAATCTATTTTAAAAGCTAAAAAAAAAAAAAGTTACCTTTGACCATTTGTATTTTTCCAGTTGTGACAACCTTCACACACTCACAATAAATTAGTATTGCTGGTTTATGTTACTTTGTAAGCTTTGAAACATCACAAGCAGTGAGATAGAGATGGATGACCACAAAGCTGCAGATAAAATGTAATTCATCTTATACATCTTTCTAGCTTTGTTGGCTTATCAGCATGTACATTACAAAGTGATCGCTTCTTTACATTTTGCTAGAAAATAACATTGACTTAGAACTGAATTTCCCGTTTAAGCTGCAAAAAACACGATTCCTATTAGAACCTGCCCACATCATTTAATGCCAAAAGATGTTGTCTTTATGGTCTCATAAGGAGTCACATTCTGACTGTAGAAATAGAACATTCATCACCACAGTTTTCCCCCATTAATTAATGTTGTGTTTTTTGTTTGTTTTTTCAGTTAGACGTGTTTATGTGAATGAAGCATGTCCTGTCGGCTCTGGAGGAATTTAGCTGAATTATTTAGGTCAGAGGAAAGAAAATGAGAGCTTGGACATGGGTCACTTGTTTTAGTCTGTTGTTCACAGTTAATCCCACTGTGTGCTGCTTTTCTATTAATGACAGAAAATCTCCTCTATTGAATTATTGGCCACAAGATGTTACATCCTGGAAATTACCGTACTGGGGGAGATACCAACATACCAGCCTCAGAAATTACATTTTATTTAGTGATTGACAGCAATGTAAACGGCAGATAATTGTGGTAAAGGAGCGTGTCCTTGTATAACCTCCTGGGAGAGTATCTAAAAAAAGGTAAAGGTAATCTACATTAAATGATAAGTGGACATTGGGAAATAAGTGTACTTCAAGACAAAGTTCGCTCTTCCTTTTTTCCCAATCCGCAACCCCCATTCCCACTGAATTAACCACATATACATCTTTATACAAGCATTTTGATAGACTATGGGAGTCTACTGCACACATGGTTTGACCTGCAGGATGTAAACATTGAGGCAGGCCACAGATGTGGGATGAAGGTAAGTATTTATCTGGGGTGGGGGAGGGTGCTTCCATGGGATGGAGGTAGATGTGCATGTGGGGAGGGAGTGAAGTTGAGAGGGCAAAATGGATAGATGCAATTTGTCTAAAAAAATCACTTTTTCGTATAGCAGATCTAAACCCAAATTGGGTGACATTTAGTTCACTCAAACACCAATAATCTTCATGGCAGGATAGCTAGTTATTTTTTGAAAAGAGAGGTATGGGAATTCAAAAAACAAACAATCATACTCACCTAGATGGATGCATCATAAGTCCGATGTTGCATCTGTCCCTTGTCATCTCCAAGATCAAGAACTGAGCGATCAGAGACTACTGATCGCTCAGTTCTCGGTCTTCAGTGAACACTAGGGGCCAGATTCTTGTAGAATCTGCGGCGGCGGAGCGTAAGCCATTTACACTACGCCGCTGCAAATTACTGGAGCAAGTGCCGTATTCTCCAAGCACTTGCTTCGTAATTTGCGTCGGCGTAGTGTAATTGGCCCGGCGTAAGGCCGCGTAATTCAAAGGGGGCGGCTTGTATTTAAATTAAGCGCGCCCCCGCGCCAATCGAACTGCGCATGCGCCGGGCGGACAAATAGCCCAGTGCACATGCTCCAGCTCACGACGGAAAACGTCAATGACGCCGACGTGAGCGTCATTGACGTAAAGTCGTATTCGCGAACGACTTACGAAAACGACGTAAACTACGGAAAAAGCCGACGCTGACCCGACGCCATACTTAACATGGCATACGACGGACCTACGTAAACTTGCCCCTCATTATAGCAGGGGCAAGTTTACGCTTACGGAAACGTCGTAAAATCACTGCGTCGTCCGCGCGTACGCTCGGGAATCTCGCGTAACTTGCTAATTTGCATAGACGATGGGGAAGACGACGATGCGACACCTAGCGGCGGGAAAAAAAATTGCATTTAAGATCTGACAGCGTAAGAGCCTTACGCCTGTCAGATCTAATGGGTATCTATGCGTAACTGATTCTAAGAATCAGTCGCATAGATACCCTGGGCCAGATTAGGACTTACGACGGCGCAAATGGCATTACGCCGTCGTAACGCCTTTGAGAATCTGGCCCTAGGTCTCTGCTCTGCACCTCCAGTGCTTATTGGAGCCTGGGCTGTGAAGATTTTGGAAGCAGGCTGGCTCAGACTTTCAGCAGCACTCTGAGAGGCTGAGTCAGCTGCGGCTCCAGCATCAGAGTCTGGACAGGCTGAGTGACGTCAACCAAGAGCAGAATTGAGTCCACTTTTGACTGAATACGGGTCGCAGGAGTGAAGAACAAAGTGCACTCCTGTGATCCCCAGAAGAAGTAGGGCCTTACTTCTATTTAAAGAAAGCTGCAGATTTTGAAATATTGAAAATCACATTAAAGCAGGACTAAAGTCCGCAATTTTTACAGCTCTGAGATTCCTCTCTAGCTCTGACAACCTCTACTGAGTGCCAGGGTTCGGTTATCTTGATTGGCAGATGTGGGATGATGTCACTTCTGTGCATGCACAGTAGTTCAGTCATCCCGGCATGCATGATCTGTGCTCAGTCAACATTCTAATGCAGACTGTAAACAGGTAGGTAACTTTATTTTATTGCAGAAAAGACATTGCATGCTTCTTCTGCAATAAAGAGCCTACCTGTTTGCAGCCTTTGTAATTCCTTAGTATGGGTTATTTTTAAAATAGCTTTTGGTTTCAGTATTTGCATATGAGCTCTGCTGGGTTCAGGCCTAGAACCATTGGCTAGCAGTTACAGCCAAGGTTAAGAGCTAAGCACATGTGCTCAAAGTGAATATATGGCCAGGCTATTTATATTCAGGTATTTATGTATTATTATTAAGCATTAAACAATCTTTATTTAACAAGCCTCCACTGACCTTGGCAGCTGCAGGCACTGTGAAATATCCTCAAAAATATACGGAATCAGGCCCGGACTGGCAATTGGGCACACTAGGCATTTGCCCGGTGGGCCGGGGCCGCCGGCTCAACCTTGGGGCCGCAGTCCGATGCCTGTTGATGACCGGACTGCACAGCAGGAGGCAGGCGGCGACCGCGGCCTTGAGAGGGTTAACACAGGCCGTGGTCCCCGCTCACCTCCCACTGTGCGGCCGTGCCTGTGTCTCCTCTCCAGGCTCTCCTGCCTTGCTGACGATGTCTTCTATCAGCAGAGCAGGGGCTGGAGGAGCTGGAGATCTGTAGACTGAACAGGGCTCCTTGGTTGCTAGGCAGCATGTCGGATCCAATTAAAACAGTGATCGTCATCCGCGCACTGCAGCCGATGATCTCTAGGCAACGGGACACTGCCAGGGCTGGCATCGCTGAAGAAATGGAAACGGATGACGTCGGGAGACCCCACCTACCTAGGCAGATTACGTCCATTCAAAGTGTAGGAGAAACAAAGTGAGAAGTCAAGCCATCAGATCGGGAGTGCATACAAGGAAAGGAGACACAAGGAAGGAAGGAAAACAGGTAAACGAGAAAAGGCAGGAGAAAAGGCAGTCCAAGGAATAATGGAGGACACAGGAAAGTGTTAATAGATAAAGATAAATGGTGTCAAAAAGAAAAAGAGGGGAAGGGGGGAAGAAGAATGGATAGAAAAGATATATTAAGAAAAAAGATACAAAGGTGAGGAAAATAAGAGAAAAAGAATAGAAGATAGAGAAATGAGAATAGTAAAAAAGGAAGAAATGCATGGGAAAATAGATAAATTAAGAGGATACGGTGAAACTGAGAAAAATGTTGGAAAATAAACTTAAAAAAACAAGTAAAGAAAATTACCTAAGTAAGAAAAAAATAAAAATAAAGTGTGAAAAAATTAAAATAATAATAAATATACAAAAAATAAAAAATATATAAATAATAATGAAAAAAAGGAGGAATTATTAATAAAAATAAATAAAGGATAAAAATTAAAGAACACAAAGAACAACAAAACGTAAAGAGGGGAAAAAAGAAAAATAGAAAAACCTAAAATATTAGAGGTGAAAAAGGAAGAGAACAAAGCCTGGGTGCAGAAGGACATAATCAATAGTAATACAGGTTCAATATATATATCGGGGAAGGTACAATTAGAATGCTCACAGCATTTAAAGCCAACCCCATCATTAGAGAGAGTGATCTACAGTACTTACATAGATTTGATATACAAAGTGCTTGAGAGAGGGGGATACTATGCGGCCATGCTTGTGTGTCCTCTACTGGCTCTCCCATCCCTCCACTGTGATGAAAAGGGAACTGCACTGTTAAGGGGGGCTGTAATCATTACAGTATCCTTTGCAGTGCAGTCCCCTTTATATCACAGTGCCCCATTACATTACAGTGCGGAGGACCGACTCCTTGATTATTCCGTCACCAACCGCCCTTGCGAATGGGCGGTTGCTGGAAAATTGGCTGCTCAGTCTAAATTGCCCAGGCCTATTTTTTGTTTCCAGTCCGGGCATGTACTGAATATATACTGAATATGTGAAGCTGCTCAAACCCTTATCTCAGAACCCCTTGCTCAGTATGGGTAAGTGTGTGGAGAGAATGACTTCAGTACTTCTATAGTAGACTTGGATGGTTTGTTCCACTAGCATCTGTAGTGTGGACTACAGCCCCGTTAAAGTCTATGGAGAGCTACTGGTCTGGCTAGAGAAGGAAAAGATTATACACCAGAGGATGTAAGACTCTGTTAGAGGGATAGAGAGAGTGGGTTTGTCGTTTTCTTTTAAGTGAATGTTATATCCTTTGTGTTGTGAGAGACACAAGACTCTGGTCTGGAACAATGGATGTTTATTTCAGGTCATGTGCTCTCTCTAAGATGGCTACTATGCCCCTTGACCATTGTCATCACTCCTGGGTGGAGCCAGCCTTAAAGTGCCAGTACATGTGGACTGTGGCGTAGCGGGGGGGGGGGCAGGGGGTTAGGGGGGCCGTCGCACCGGGCAAAAAATTGGGGGGGGGGGCGAAATCCCGGCATCCGTGTCACCTTTTTAAAATCAATGGAAACTCATATACAGTGTCACTCACTAATCCAAACGAGCCACCATTTTGCGGCAGATGGCGCCCTGTGATTGGGCGTATGTGGTCATGTGCTGGCGGGGCTGACCAATCCATGAACGTGGGCGGGCGCATGCGCAAAGGCTGCCCCTGGAGGAGTCCCGCCCGCGCTTCTGTATCCTGATTCCGCCGCCATCTGCTCCACCCTGACAGCAGCGGATGTGCAGTGGACTTCGTCTGGGAGGAGAGCTTGAAGTTGAAGTTGAAGTTGCAGGTGAGGTGAGCCACTAGTACTCGGCACCGCACCACACCACACCACACCACACCAGCACCTACTTGGGGGAGAGGAGGAGACTCAGACCACCTCCATGCTGCTACCCCACCAGGCACCATGCCATGTGACGTTATCTACTTCCTTCAGTACACACCACAGATTGACTGCACAGCAAAGAAGTTACTGAAATTCTGTTAAATGACAAATCCCCCTACAGTGCATTATGTTGAATAGTATTACTGTGCTGCACCTGTTACAGAGCAGTATGGTATATAGCAATACTGTGCTGGACATGTTACAGAGCATTATGTTGTATTGCAATACTGTGCTGCATTCGTTACAGTGCATTATGTTGCATATTAATATTGTGCTGCACCTGTTAGAGCATTAAGTTGTATAGTAATAATGTGCTGCACCTGTTACAGAGCATTAAGTTGTATAGCAATACTGTGCTGCACCTGTTACAGAGCATTAAAGCGGTGTTTCACCCTAAAAACAACTTTCTAGCATCTCATTCAGCATAGTAGCGCGAGCTACAGTATGCCTTTATATATTTTTTTTGGCGCCGTACTCACTGTTTAATAGCGTAGTAAAATTCCAGAATAGCCGGCCGTCAATCACTAGCCCTCTGAATAGGAACGCCCATTCCCCGGAAACTTTCGTAGGCGATTACACAGTGAGTACGGCGCCAAAAAAATATATAAAGGCATACTGTAGCTCACGCTACTATGCTGAATGAGATGCTAGAAATTTTTTTTTTTTTTTTTAGGGAGAACCCCCACTTTAAGTTGTATAGTAATACTGTGCTGCACCTGTTACAAAGCATTACGTTGTATAGTAGTACTGTGCTGCACCTGTTACAGAGCATTACATTGTCTAGTAATACTGTGCTGCACCTGTTACACAGAGCATTAAGTTGCATATACGCATGGTACATACACACGGTGCCTCTGGCGTAGCGGGGGGGCGAAAAAAAATGTCTGCCCCGGGCGCCCATAACTCTGGTTACGCCACTGCATGTGGAACCCTTCAGGTATAACAGTGAAGTTGTCCTTTAAATACTTTGGATTTTTAAATCCTATTAAGACTTCTGAAAATGAGAGCAAATTAAATAATGGTCCAGTGCTCACATCATTCAGAAAAGTTTTAGCTTTCATTCTATAGCCAATCTGGGAGAAGAAGAGATGGAACCTCATTGGTTTCTAGGAACAGAAACTCTAAACATCCTTTGCCCCAGTTTTCAGAAATCCGCATGGTGTACAAAATCTGCAACCAAAGCAAAAGAGATGAGCAGATCAATGGATATAAATATTTGTTACTGCGACCTTTAATATCCTGAAAATAGGTTACCTTGAAGCAGGAAAGTTTTTAGTAAGATCAAAGTCTACAGATCAGTTGGGAAATAATAGGTGAGCTAATTAAAAGTAAGAAATTCTTATTCTGATCTGAAAAAAATATAAATCTAAACTTCAAAGAGAAATGGATAGAGGCTATTAGGCAGCAAAAGAATACATTAACAAAATAAGTTTAAGGTTTATTCACTAAAGAACATCCTCTCCTTTGAGATAAGATTTCCAGCAAGTAGAAAGGGAAGGGCACATTACATTAAGATTATTGATTTAAACATTTAGACAATTATGCTTATTGAAAAAAAAAAATGAATGTGAACACAATTAGTGAAATTTGATTTCCAGATTTACGATTTGTGATAGTGAGTGCTGAGAATAAAACAGCATTGTGCAATCCCTTAGTATGATCCATTATAATTCTGCTGATTAACCAGCAAAAAATGATATTAACCTTATGAACCAAGCCGTAGCAATTATGTGCAGATGTAAGAAGATTTTTTATTACTGACAGGAGTTAACAATGACACTTTTGTGGCAGTCCTCATAGCTAGGCTGTTAGGTAAATTCACAGAAGCAGTAATTGTTTAGTACAGTCTGTTAGGGTTTCACAGGCTGGAAGTTTGATTACTTTCCCTATCTCTAGAAAAAGCTACTAGAGTTTAGGGTGGGAGGATTAAAATTCCCAGCCTGAATATTTATTGGGGAGGTGTACCCAGAAGGTGGCTGGGTTACTGTTAAATAGGTTGGAATACTGGAGAGCTGGGGGACTGTTTGCCTCTGGACCCTCTCCCCCTTCTTGTACTGGAAACTAGACTACTTTGCTGGAGGTCATATCTCTGGACTGATCTTTACTAGGATTTGTGAGTAGAGACAATCCCCTGGGTGCAGTGTCTGATGGTCCTGCAGATGCTAGATAATTTCAGTCTATCAAATTTCAGCCTTTACAGCAATCCCCCAGGTTCCCAGCCAGGAGAGGATATAGCATTATTGCCGTTTAGAGACAGAGAGAAGTCCTTTGCAATTTATGTGACACTTTCCTAGCAATAACCTTCAAAATAAGACACCCCTAATGTTTATTGAGCCTGTATGGAAGAGATACTGCTATGTTCCTGGCTGCCTGCACAGATTAGAGAAAGAACCTGTGGACAGTTTCAGCGGCCCCTTTAGAGGTACAACAACACTTTTAAGTGCTTATCCCTTATGTATGCCATGGCATTGAAGAGCTTTGCATTAGCTGTACCGATAATTACCAATATCCCCTGGGTGATGATTAAGAGGTTCCTTCGAAAATATTCTCTGGAGATGAGTGATATGATGGACTGTGCCACCCAAATCTGAATGAAACTATATATCTTTTTTCAAATACATGGGATTGTGACCACTGGGATTTGTGGGTTGGAATATCTCAAAGGGGGGTCCCGGTTACATAGGGTAATTAGTTAATTAGTGTCAGAGTGTAAAGAAGTTCTCTAATGAGATAATTAAGTTTAATTCTGCCTATAAATGTTTATGAATAGGTTATCCCCAACAACGGAAAATATATTATGACATGTCAAAGCATAAACATGGGATTAGAACAAAGGTTTAATGGGAAAATTGTTGATTGAGATTGTGTGAAGAATTTAATACAATTCAGATAATGGTAAACAACATGGTATTTTGTATTTAACTGAAATCCTACAGATCTGGTTGTAAGAATTAATAAGTAGAGGTTTGAGCAATGTTTACAACAGATTCTAAACTTGGGTTTGGTTTATTATAAGGTTCCCCAGAGAAAAATATTAAAATATGAAAGTTATGTTCAATCTAAAAAACTTTATAAAAAATAATATTATAAAAAATTGTAAAAATAAAATTAAAAAAAATAAACAAGTGTTAAAAGTTATTATAAAGTGACATTTCGGATAAAATATAAATTATGAGTGACTTTATCGGAAGAAAACAATGGTCGGTTCATGCGCAGGGACTGGTCAGTGGATTTCATGAGATTTGTCCTCTAAGCGATCTTTTGTCGCTGTTGTAGTTGGGAAATGTTGTGTTATAATGTAATGTCCATGATTTTTGGCAGAGGTACAAACCAAATATGTTTTAAAATTTTTGAAAAAGAGTTAAAAATGAGAAAAACGATACAATTCGATTGTATTGTATATGGT
This sequence comes from Rana temporaria, assembly GCF_905171775.1. Classification (NCBI taxonomy): domain Eukaryota; kingdom Metazoa; phylum Chordata; class Amphibia; order Anura; family Ranidae; genus Rana; species Rana temporaria. The sequence continues at coordinate 102,965,276 of NC_053493.1, forward strand.
ATAAAACTTGTACAATCTGTTCGAAGCAGTGGGGGGGGGAACAGATGTTCCCTCTTAAGAGATAGGAACAGATGTTGGAGATCAGATTACATGGCCTGACACACGGTGTCAGTGCTAGCGTTGAAATCAGACACCCAGTAACATTCTCAGCTGATGTGCTTTAAAATGGCTCTTTGCAATGTTTGAACTGTTGTGAACTATGGAAGCATATTATAGGGTAAATCTTTCTTTAATAATAAAAGGTAATTTGTACACAATCATTTGAAGATCTGAAAGAAAGCCCTTATTAATAAAATATTATTTTTCTCTCTCTCTTTTTCTCTTACTTTCTTTCTTTCCCTCTCTCTTTCTTTCCCTCTCTTTCTTTTTCTCTCTCTCTTTTTCTCTCTCTTTTTCTTTCTCTCTCTCTCATTCTTTCTTTCTCTGATATGTTACTAAACTGTGGGTTTTTGCACCATTTGTTTTGAAGAATACCTTACTTTAAAGGGTGTCATTTCAAAGATAATGAAATATGGTGTTAATCTGCATAGCTTAGGAAAGGTCAGATAAAATAGTGAAAAATAAAGATACGTAACTTAGTAATGGGAATGTAGATTGGATAAATTATGTTTGCTATGGTCAACAGAGGTTTGTTAACTGTAAACAAGGATGCATTCCAGTATATTACTGAACACCTAGAGGCCACTTCACAAATGACTTTGTATAAAATTATGGCCTTATACATGATATTAGGTGAACAAGGGGGTTGCATTTAGAATGTCACCTGGGGACAGTATTTTGGGTGATAACACATTTGTGCTCAGGTATAGCAATTTTGTTTATATTGGTTACGATAATGTTTTGTTATATTGACCGTGTCCTCCATTACCGTCCTTGTCTGTTAAGAATAACAAAGAGAATGTAGAGACAGTACTGATAAAATAGGCATTTTAGGGGGGATTGTAGTGGATGATTATAAAATCCCAATTTTCAAATTAGGCTAATTCTTTTTATTATTAGAACTATTGAAATGGTTTTCGGTTTATATTTCTTTAATTTCGGATAATATTTCCATATGTCTTTTTATATATGCATGTATGAGAATGATCAATATTGCTTATTTTCCCTGATAAAGATTTTGTCAGATATTAGGAATCATATATGATGTTTTTTTAAAGTAATGAAGTCAGCATTGAAATTGAAGGACAAGTCTGTTCTCCCAGCCCCCACTGCATTTCCTGTATAGCTTTCCATAGCTTCAAGAAGAAACTGTGACTTTGCCCCCCCCATCTTCTCTTCATTTCCCTCATGTTACATATGTGTCTCTATTCACCCCTCCCCTGCATTCCTGGATATTTTCGAAAGGAAGTACCCTTCCCCCCATCATCCTGTCTTCAGCCCACCAAAAAGGAATTCTATGTAAACTGGTCTGCTTTATTGAGAGAACGTTTATGTCACTGTGGATTTTCAAGAAGAACATGAAATAGGGAACCTCCCTTCTATATGAACTGGCCAATGACGGACTCACAGGGGTTGGGTGAAATGGGTGTGCATATTTTTGTGATGTTGTATTTTCAATAAAGCTAAAGAGAGGAGGATTTCTCCTTCCTGTTGTTGGAATCGAGCCAGAGGTGAGCATGTGAATCTTTCTTTCTCCATAAGATTGCATTGTTTCACCCATAGTAATTTGGGTCTTCCGGAAGAAATGAATAGCCCTGAGATTGTATCAGGAAATTGATTAATGAGTCTACATCACCATGTGTAAAGATTTAGATGGAAGGGTTAGAGCTTTGCGTCACAAAGGGTCACTGTATATTTCCATTGCAATTTCTTATATGCCAAGTAAAATTGTTCTGCTTTGATAGCTAAAAGCTGTTGTACCAGAGGAGTACAGAGAAACCAAGATAAACGAGTTGAAAGAGTTAAACAAGGTGAACAATGAAGCACTGTCACAAAGGACTGGAAGAAGAAAGTGTAATGTGTTAAAAGAGAAGTATTTTTTAAGAATTATACTTACCTAGGTACCAGTGCAGCATCTGTCCTCTGCTGGCTCTAACACTGAGAACCGAGCAATCAAACACCTCCCACTCGGTTCTCACAGTTCCCTGAGCAGAGAGCTGATGACTGTTAGTCACCAGCTCTCTGCTCTACCCCCCCTGCGCACACTGTAGCGCTGGGCTGAGGAGAGAGTGGAAGCAGGAGCGGCCGGCTCAGGCTCTCAGTGCCAATCTTTTCCGAGCTCTGTGATGTCAGCAGACAGCTGGCCTAAGTAAAAAGCATGATACACCAATGTTCCAGCACCAGAAAACACTAATGTATCCTAGACTATAAGCTCCCCTGGTTAACTTTGTGTGCACACTGGTCAGATGTTTGTTTTCTGCACAAACACAATGAGGTTGATTTACTAATTGGCTGTTCACTTTGCAGGAGAATTTCCCATAGCTTACTGAATACAGTGAAACTTTACTCTGTAAAAAATACCTAATCATGTACAAGAAAAAAAAAACATTTTTTTTGCTTGTACAGTAAGTGATTGGATGATGAAAGTCAGCAGAGCTTCATCTAATTCACAAAGCTTGGGGAAAATTCCCTAACAAAGTGAACAGCCAATTTGCCTTTGGTAAATCAACCCCCATGGATGGTCGGCAGAACTACTTTTTTAAGCACCGTTATGTTCAATCAGCATTTTTGTGAGAGAGTTACGCCGCCGTATCAGCAGATACGCCGACGTAACTCCGAATCTAAGCCTGTCGTATGTTTAAGTGTATTCTCAAACTGAGATACACTTAAACATGCCTAAGATACGACGGCCTGCGCCGTCGTATCTTAGGGTGCAATATTTACGCTGGCCGCTAGGTGGCGCTTCCATTGCGGTCGGCGTAGAATATGCAAATGAGTCGTTACGCCGATTCACAAACGTACGCTTGCCCGTCGCAGTAAATTTACGCCGTTTTCGTAAGAGATACTCTGCGTAAAGATAAACATGCCCCCTAGGTGGCGTATCCAATGTTAAGTATGGCCGTCGTTCCCACGTCGAAATTTGAAAATTTTACGTTGTTTGCGTAACTCGTCCGTGAATGGGGCTGGACGCCATTTACGTTAACGTTGAAACCAATGACGTCCTTGCGACATCATTTAGCGCAATGCACGTCGGGAAATTTTAGGGACGGCGCATGCGCAGTACGTTCGGCACGGGAACGCGCCTAATTTAAATGTTCCACGCCCCCTACCCGGATCATTTGAATTAAGCGGGCTTGCGCCGGAGGATTTACGCTACGCCGACACAACTTTACAGGCAAGTGCTTTGTGAATCAAGCACTTGCCCGTAAAACTTGCGGCAGCGTAACGTAAATGAGATACAATACGCCGCCGCAAAGATGCAGCGATCTACAAGAATCTGGCCCAAAGTGTCCTTAATATACATCTGGTCAGTGGTAGTGACCGGTGGACACAAGGGCTCACCCTAGTGGTAGTGATAGGGTAAATGGAATAGCCATTTTATTTATCAAACATTTATTTATGATTATCAAAACACGTATTTCGGATTTACTATATATATCACCATTTGAAGATAGTCTTAAAGTTGACAAGCTTATGTAAATGACCATCCACATATCTATGAATGTCACCAGAATATTAAGATTTGACTTCAAAGGAACTTTAGATAGTTAGCTAGTTCCCACCCTTTTTCTAAGACATATAAATTTGAGTCAGATGTGCTAGGCAGTAGAGCAATTATTTTCAAATCAACACTATGGGGGTTATTTACGAAAGGCAAATCCACTTTGCACTACAAGTGCAAACTACATGTGCAAAGTGCACTTGAAATTGCACTTGGAAGTGCAGTCCCTGTAGATCAGAGGGGGACATGCAAGGAAAATAAAAAACAGCATTTTAGCTTGCACATGATTGGAAAATAAAAACAGCAGAGCTTCCCCTCATTTCAGATCTATCCCTCATATTTACAGCTACTGCACTTTTAGTGCAATTTCAAGTGCACTTTGCACTTGTAGTTTACACTTGTAGTGCAAAGTGGATTTGCCTTTCGTAAATAACCCCCTATGTATCGTGCTGCGCTGTTCTCCATGCTTATATCTAAAGTTTTGAGTTCTGGAGTTTGCCTATCAGTAGTGACCAGTGGACACAGGGGCTTACCCTAGCAGTAGCGACTATTGAGCCCAAGGGCTCATTCTAGCGGTAGTGACCAGTAAAAACAGTGAATACAAAGGTTTACCCCAGTGGTGGTAGTGAGCAGTGGACACAGGGGCTCACTATAGTGATGGAGACTAGTGAACACAAGAGCTCAAACTAGCAGAAGTGGCCAGTGAATATAAGAGCTAAGCCTAGCACTAGTGACCAGTGGAAAAAGATAGGCTCATCCTAGCGGTAGTGATCAGTGAACACAAGGGCTCACCCTAGTGGCAGAGATGAATGAACTCACGGGCTATCATATGAAAATATTTCTCTTGTTCGGCTCCAAATGAGAGAATACACTAGATTCTCCTAGCTACGCTAAATAGTGTGGATGGGGGATCTCCTCTGGTGGCTATCAAAATTTGATAGCTGCAGCAACCATAGCTGTCTGAATGCCAGCCAATTCGTCAGAAGCTGCATATGACCAGCCTCAAAGTTTTACCAGCTAGCTAAACAAATACATAAATCATTTTTAATAAATAATACCTTCTTAGCTATGTTTATGCCCTTGTTATGATAAATCTTTTAGTATATAGGGTCTTTTAAAATTAAATTGTTTAGTAGGTGAAAGATATGCCTCTTGTTGAACCACACCCAGTTTAAATGAATGTCCCACTGGGAAGTACATTTTTTACTTGCAATGACTTGCTGGACACACATTAAAAAAAAGGTCTCCCTGAAAGTGTTTTTGAAATGTTGACAACTATGTTGGAACAGAAGCAAATATAAGTCCCCTTAATACTAGGCCTATACACAGTTCCACATGCGTAGCAGCTGTCATGGCATGTGAGTAAGGGAGGGCTCCACTGGAGCTGCTGCGTCCATGGGAATAGTTGCTTCTTCGGCAGTGAACGAACTGAGGGGAAAACCCAGAAGGTGATGGGGAGGGAAGATCTCACAACTAGGATACAAAAGAGGCATAGGAAACTCCAGATATGCAACCCTTCCAAATTTACTGTCCCTGGAATCATGGGAGAGCACACACTAGGAAGTCCCTACAACTAGCATGAACGCCTGAGGGAAAAATATCAAACAATTTTGATGTACCCGTTAGGCTAGAGGAAACAAATAATGAAGTGTCCTTTTTTTATTTTTTTAGTATAATCATTTATTTTCATCATTACAAAATCCCCAAATAACTGACATGTTGGTCAGTTCACAGTGGGTGACTGTAGAGAACAACTATGAACAGTCATATCTGTAGCAGAGTATGATTACAAATTACAAGAAATGTAGCAATTACATGGTGTACAGTAATATAGCAACCCTTGACACAACATTCATATAGTTACAGAAACCAGTGTATCAAGGTTGAAAAGATTGCACCTAGAAAGGATAATGTTCTATACAAGTGGTCACCAAACTGCAGCCTGCAGGCTGGATGTGGCCCTTTGCTGGTCTTTCTCTGGCCCTTGGGGCACTGTTCCTCACACTGATACAAGGCACTATTCCTCCCTCTGACACCAATGACGAGGCACTAATCCTTCCACTGACACCAACAGTGGGGCATCATACCTGCAACTGACACCAACCATTAGGCCACTATCTCTCCCCCCCGACACTAACAATGGGGCACTATTCCTCCTCTTACTGACCACAGGTGATATGTATTTTATTTTTCTATCACTGACCACCAAGCCTTAAAAATTGTCTACTGCCACTGATGCAAGGGTATTTTCTACTCAAACAGGCCATAGTACGGTCCCCCTAAAGTCTGAAGGACAGTAACCAGACCCTTTGTTTAGAAAGTTGGAAGACCTCTGTTCTATACTATAAGATAAAGCCTCCCCTGTCTCCTCCAGTGAGCAGGACAGAAGGGGTGAGAGTATGGGAGACAGCACAACCTAAGAACAGCAGCAACTAATGAAAGAAAAGCAAAAAGGAAAGGGTGCTACTGGTTTTGTTGCCAAGAAACATACAATCACCAATGCAATATAGGTAGCAGAATACAGCACCCTACACACAATTCAACAGCTATCATGTCCATATGGCCTTATATGGCTGGCTCCCTCTGGAGGAGACAAAGTGCATCCAGATTGCCGAAATTGTCCTGACAGGTGTGTACCTATTCCTCTGCTTCCATAATATTAATGACTTGTTTGATTCAATCCTCGATTGAGGTCATCAGTGTCTTTTGATGATATAGAAGGATTAAACCTTTGGCAGCATTTAGAAGATGGGGAAGCATGCTTTTCTTACATGTTCCAATAGAGGTAGGTGCAACATGCAAAAGACATTGCACTGGATCATTATCAATATGAACTGAGAGAGCACCAATTTTAAATCACACTGCTGTAAAAGAGACCGTACAGGTGGAGCCATATGTCGAACACCCTGAATGAAGGTACAAACTAAAGAATGCGTGGCTAGGAGTCGCTGAAAGAAGATTGCTAAGGCAGACAAAATTCCGACATTCAAGAAAACGGTGATGTACAACACTACAACGAGCCGAGAAAAATGAAGTTCAAAGATTCCAAGCATGCATCGAATTGCATACAGACGACCTGAATTTCCGACAATAACCTTTCTTGTTGGAAAAACTTGAGAACCAGCTTTGACATTTTTGCTGGTGGAAATTCCGACAGAAAAAGTCAGATGGAGCCTACACACGGTCGAAATTTCTGACCAAAAGCTCACATCGAACTTTTCTTGTCTAAATTTCCGATCGTGTGTATGCGGCATTAGAGTCTGAGACACCAGGGTCAAGGCCAGGACCAGTCACAATGCTGAACCTGCTATAGTAAACATGCTGCACGCCACAGACTCAGTTTTCCTATCGACTGGGTCTTTAAAGGACTGGAAATCCTCTACTGGGATCGTGGTTGCTTTATTCAACCTAGGACCAGGAGGGTCCACGCTTTTCAAAGTGATTCCACAAAAGGGTAACGTATTACAAAACGTTTGGGGACCACAAAGTATTGTTTTGGTTGCCCCCATTCCTTACAGATAAATTTATCAAAACAGGGAAAATAAGGAAACACCTTAGCTGTACGAGCTGTCTTGTGTGTACCAAACTGGACAGCCACATTAGCCACATTCTCCATTTTTAAAGTCTCACGCACTACAGTAACAAGTGTCAACCAGCCTTTTCTCACTTACTGCTGAGTAAAATGGGCGCAATGATGTCACAGACTACCAAAAAAATAGCTGCCACCCGAAGGCCAAATAAAACCAAGGGAATATGGCTGCCATGATGTCATGGACCACACAAACATGGCCGCCATCCGAAGACCAAACCAAGAGAAAATGGCCCCCAAACCCTGTAAATGCTGACAGACTGTCTGACTGAGCCACACCAGAGTTTCCAACCAACTGCACTGCGCCCTCTGCACTGGATCCCCCCCCCCCACAGACCCCAGGTAATGCACCCCAAACCACATGAGCCTGGCAATTGATTGTAGATCTCCCAGAAGAAAAAAGCAAAAAACATGCATGGAAGGAGAAAAAAGCAAAACTTGCTAGGACCAAAAAGATCTCAGCAGGGAGCCTAGGTCTTTACTCCCAACTAAACAGAAACAAACTAAATACCTATAGTAGAGAGGGGGTTATATACAAGCCGAGGACGTTCCGTGGGTGTAGCTAAGTTTTTTTGTTCTACCTAGTCCTACTCCTGCATTAGGCGCTATAAGCCTATAGTCAGGATTAGCGCTGTGTCCGTCAATGAACATGCCATCTCTGTTTCCCATTCTCAAAGAAATCTAAGACCTGTGTAGGATCCATTACATTTCAAAAGTCTATAAGAGGTGGACAGCAATCCCTTTTCATCATGAAATTTAAGCCATAGGGACTAAAACCCAGTAAGGGAGTCCGCTAATGAAATTGCCTTTAGGTGAGTTGAGATAAAGTGCTGCAGCTGTAAATATCTCCAGGCATATAGGGTAAACTGTCCACACGCCTCCCTGAATTCCTCCAGCAGACGTAGTTTCCTAGTGTTCAGAAATTTAGGGCAGGTAGTGTTGGCGTTAGACTCTCAGGGCCAGATTCATGTACAAATCTGGCGGCGTAACCTATCGTCTTTACGTTACACCGCCGCAAGTTTTCAGCGCAAGTGCCTGATTCACCAAGCACTTGCGTGTAAACTTTCGGCGGCGTAGCATAAAGCCATCCGGCGCAAGCCCGCCTAATTCAAATGGGGCGTGTACCATTTAAATTAGGCGCGTTCCCGCGCCGAACGTTCTGCGCATGCTCCGTTTGGAAATTTCCCGCCGTGCTTTGCGCGAAATTACGGTGCCCCGACGTGTTTTTGAATGGCGACGTGCGTAACGTACTTACGCAAAAAAAAAAAATTTAATTCGATGCGGGAACGACGGCCATACTTTAACATGGATGGTGTAATTTTACACCATCTAAATAGCACACTTAACTTTACGATGGGAAAAACCGACGTAAGAGAATGCGACGAACTCGCGTACCTTCGTGGATCACCGTAAAAGCTAATTTGCATACCCGACGCTGGAAAACGACGCAAACTCCACCCAGCGGCGGCCAAAGTATTGCATCCTAAGATCCGAACAGAAACGAGCCTTCGTACGCCTGTCGGATCTTAGCCAAATGCCGTCGTATCTTGTTTGTGAATCACAAATTAAGATACGACGTGGGAAATTTGAAAGTACGCCGGAGTATCAGCAGATACTCCGGCGTACTTCTTCTCTGAATCTGGCCCTCACATCCTAAAGATGGACAGGGATTTTGACCATGTTATTTTTCTTTATTTTTGAATGATGTTTCCTGTTTTAGGTAGATGGAGCTTCTCTCTCATGTGCTGTCCTGGAAGATATTTGGGGAAAAAAACGCACCGTGTACGGCCGCTGTGCTCTTCTTGTTCTGAGCAGTCATAGCAGAGGCTGTGTTAAAGTTATAAAGCATTTTGCCACTGGGAGTAATGTGATTTAATGGATACTAATGTCTTTTATTGTCCAAAAAGCCATCTATCCACCAGGAAAATTACTGTTTATCTGCCTGGAAGTTATTTTTTTCTTTACCAACAATTAACTGAAAGTGAAATTATTTTCCTATTCGTGCTGAAAAGTGTGCACAAAAATCACAACGTCAATGGCTGCTCATAAAAGCCACTTATTGGCGGTAATTGGGATACGCTTTGTCTAATTTACTGTACTTATTCTCACTGAAGCACAGATACGGTTTTGATTGTGTTCATGTTGCTACATTCATCACCACCTCTGATTATTGTTTTGTAGTGAAAAGAACATAAACAGCTGATTCAGAAGTAAAGGGAAAAAATATGATATCATTTACAGGGGAAACAGGTTCACAGCAGCTCTGCTGCACTGAGGTCTGGATCCAGCCGAGGTCATTTATCACAGAGGTCCTACAGTATATAATTGAGCACTACTTCTATTGTTTTCTGGGCGCAATTTCAATTTTCAACTGAGGTTGCCAATTTAATATATATATTTGTACAAAGTTGTTGGACAAGAAGATCATATTAAAGAAAAATTCCGGACAAAAAACAAAACTTTTATTTTTTGTTTTAGCACAGTAAAGCATTCCTAAAACAGCCGATTACGATTTTTCGTCAACAAAAGTTAAATGTGCAGACTATTGGCCAGATTGACGTACGGCGGCTTAAAGTTGTGCGGGCGTAGCCTATGTAATTTACGTTACGCCGCTGCAAGTTAGAGAGGCAAGTGTTGTATTCACAAAGCACTTGCGTCCTAAGTTACGGCGGCGTAGCGTAAATGTGCCGGCGTAAGCACGCCTAATTCAAATTGGGAAGAGGTGAGCGTGTTTTATGTTAATAAGGCATGACCCCACGTAATTGACGTTTTGAACGTACAGCGCATGCACCGTCCGTGGACGTAACCCAGTGCGCATTCTCCAAATTACGCCGCAAAGACTCATTGGTTTCGACGTGAACGTAAATTACAGCCAGCCCCATTCACGGACGACTTACGCAAACGACGTAAAAATTTCAAAATTCGACGCGGTTCCGACGTCCATACTTAACATTGGCTGCGCCATCTTTTTGGTGGTTTATCTTTACGCCTGAAAACGCCTTATGTAAACGGCGTATCTTTACTGCGACGGGCGAGCGTACGTTCGTGAATAGGCGTATCTCGCTGATTTACATATTCTAGGCGTAAATCAGCGTACACGCCCCTAGCGGCCAGCGTAAATAGACAGCTAAGATACGACGGCGTAGGAAGACTTACGCCGCTCGTATCTTAGCAACATTTAAGCGTTTCTCAGTTTGAGCATACGCTTAAATGTAGGACGGCGCGGATTCAGAGTTACGACGGCGTATCTACTGATACGCCGGCGTAACTATACCTGAATCTGGCTATATAACATTTTTGTCATATGTGAACTCAACGTCTAATTTCCATTTAATTAGTACGGTTTTCGTCCGAAAAAAAAAAACGTACTACACATGCTTAAGAAACTAAAGAATACACACAAAACTATTCAACACATTACATCACTTCTGAAGTTGTATTCTGTCGTTCGAGAATTTTCGTATTGGGAGTAACCTCTTCACTTTTGACACGAGACTAGCATGCAACAAAAAAACGGACAGTCGGGTTGCCCGCAAAAATCTGATCTTGTGTACGAGGCTTAAATTGCTAGGATTGCATGCTCCAATCTGTCCCTTCCCGCAGCTCACTATGCACCCAACCCAAGAGTGGGCCAGCACTTCGGACCATAGTTCCTTGCTGTTTGTTTAACAAAATGTCCTAGGATGCTCTGGAGCAACATGTAGGTGAGGACCAGATACCTGGAGATGCCGGTAATATGACGTAAATGCTATTTGAGTCAGACCGACTCATCTTACTCTATGCTAAACATGATTTCACTTGTCTGGACAATTTGTTTAATATGCAGATAATACTGGGGTGCCTTGTTGTGACCTCTGCAGCTTATGAATATATTTGTAAATATGTGCAAACTAAACCCCTGTTTTTAACCTGAACTGCTAGACCGGACAATTCAGTTTGTTGTAAGTTGAGCTGGCATTTTTTCTTTGTTGTAGTTTGTAGTGCATCGCCCTTTCATTTCGACACTGACAATTTGCGAGAACCAGTAATACTAATACAGTGATCAGTGCCAAAATTATGCTCCGTCACTGTTCTAATGACACTGGCCGACATCAGGGGGGTACAGGCAGTACACCTGTAAGGGGCCCGGAGATCCCCAGGCCCTGGATGGCAACCCCCCCCTTTTTTTTTTATAAATGTTTATTTTTTTTATATATTTTTTTTATTTTATTTTTTATTAAAGGGCCCAGAGGTTTCTTTTTTTCATTTTTATTAAAGGGTCCAGAGGTCCCTAGATGACAACCCCCCTTTTTTAAAAATATATATTTTTTATATATATTAATTTTTTTCTTTTTATTAAAGGCCCCGGAGGTCCCCAGGGCCCCGAATGGCTACAGCCCATTTTTTATCTACATTTTTCTTCTTTTTTTTGTAAAGGGCCCCCCCTGCTTCTCAATTCGCGACGGCAGCCCCCCCCCCCCACTTCTCAATTTCAGGCGGCAGCACCCCCCCCCCGGTTCTCTGCTCCAGGGGGCCCATGCCTGAAGCTGTGTAAGGGGCCCCATAATTCCTGCTGGCTGGGCAAGGGTTAAACACCTAGGACGATCAAGGGTTTAACTGTGTGCCTAGCCAGTGTTTGTGTTTACTGTGTGCTGCTTTTACTAAGGGAAGTGATGGATTCTAGTCCCTGCTTTGCAGGAACACAGAATCCATCCCCTACCCCCTGTCAGAATGGAGATCTGCCTTGTTTACATAGGCAGATCCCTGTTCTGTGAAGTTTACAACCATTTGCAGGTGACGGAGGACATCGAGTGCACGGCACCCACAGATCGTTTTCTGTTGTGAATTTTCACAAGAGAAGTGGCCAACCAGTGGAGATCTGGAATCACGTATATATACATGATCCAGCGCACAGCTGCCACCCTGTAGCAGTGAATCTGCTATGGGGCGGACGGCAATCGGTTAAAGTGGTATTAAACCCAAAAATGCAATATATTGATGCTTGACAATCCTCAGCTATGGTGGCTGCATTAGTTTACCTTTTCAGTCTTTTTTCCCTCTGTTTTCACATGATGATCTGGCCAATAACATGGCTCCTGTTAGTAGTGTATTTAGGTTTTGTGTTGCCCTAGGCCTGACTAAATTCATACAACCCCTAATTTAAATATGACCCACCCCTTCCTGTCAAGGCCACACCCCTTTATGTTTAAGACCCTTCCTGAAATTTTCAGGTGGGGACACTAGTTCTTAGGGACTGGGGAGGGGGGCAATGGATTCCCTTAAATTGCATAGATTTCCTCTCACTTCCTGTTTGGCTATGGGTCAGGAAGTGAAGGGAAATCTCTGCAATAACCCCCTCTCTACTATAGGCATTTAGTTTGTTTCTGTCTAGTTGGGAGTAAAGACCTAGGCTCCCTGCTGGGATCTTTTTGGTCCTGCAATGGGACAGGGATGGTAAAAAATAAACTGACAGGGGCTATAACCCTCCCTTAAGTGAAAAAAAGTGTTGCCTATAGTTCTACTTTAACCACTTCCATACAGGGCACGTATACACCTTCCCGCCCAAGCCAATTTTCAGCTTTCAGCACTGTCGCACTTTGAATGGCAATTGCGCGGTCATGCTACACTGTACCCAAACAAAATTGGCGTCCTTTTTTACCCACAAATAGAGCTTTCTTTTGGTGGTATTTGATCACCTCTGCGATTTTTTTTTTTGCGCAACAACTAAAAAAAGACCGAAAATTTTGAAAAAAATTACGTTTTAATTTTTTTCTGTAATTTTTTTGTAAATAAGTACGTTTTCTCTTTCAATTACGGGCACTGATATGGTGGCACTGATGGGCACAGATGAGATGGCACTGATGGACATCGACGAGGTAGTACTGACGGGCACAGATGAGGTGGCACTGATTGGCGGCGCTGGTATGCGGCACTGATGGGCACACATAGGCGGCACTCATGGGCACACATAGGCGGCACTGATGGGCACTCATGGGCAGCACTGATGGGCACTCATGGGCGGCACTGATGGGCACTCATGGGCGGCACTGATGGGCACTCATGGGCGGCACAGATGGGCACTCATAGGCGGCACAGATGGGCACTCATGGGCGACACAGATGGGCACTGTGGGGTGGCACTTATGGGTGGCACAGATGGGCACTGTGGGGTGGCACAGATGGGCACTGTGGGGTGGCACTGGACACTGTGGGGTGGCACTGATGGACACTGTGGGGCGGCACTGATGGATACTGTGGGGCGGCACTGATTTACTCGTTGCCAGTCAGTGCCCATTTGTGGGCACTGATTGGCATCTTTTTTTTTTCCCCAGACTTTTTTTTTTGGACTTTTTTTTGCCCCTTTTTATTAGTTTTGCCCTTCCCTAGTGGGCATCCCTGGTGGTCCATGTGGCGATCCGAGGGGGGGCTGCGCTGATAAACAATCAGCGCGAACCCCCCCTGTCAGGAGAGCCGCAGATCGGCTCTCCTCTACTCGCGTCTGTCAGACGCGAGTGAGGAAGAGCCATCAACGGCTCTTCCTGTTTACATCGTGATCAGCCGTGGTTGGACACGGCTGATCACGGGGTAAAGAGTCTCCGTGAGAGACTCTTTACCGAGATCGGTGTTGCGGGGTGTCAGACTGACACCCAGCAACAACGATCGTGGCGCGCAGCGGCTAAGAATCCTGAGGACGTCATATGACGTCCAGTCAGGATTCTACAACCACTTTGCCGACGTAAATTTGTCATTGGCGGGCGGCAAGTGGTTAAGCACAAATTTTCAATAATTTTATGGAGAGGACTAAGAAGATATAACCATGCCAATGATGCAGCAGAAAACATATAGCACAGTGAGGAAGGTTTGTGGTCCAGGATAATAGGACAGTCAAAATTAGAAGCAGCTTGCATTACACTAACAGTGTAGCACAAGACGGCGGGGACTTTTTCTGTGCTGCCCCCCTGCAAAGTGCTGCCCTAGGCCTGGGCCTTGTTGACCTAGGCCAGGATACAGCATTGCCTCCTGTATTGGAGTGTCCCCACTCTGGATGACTAACACGGGGGAAACAGCAGACAACAGCATTGTTGATCTGAGGGGGAAGGAACGTGTTAGATGTACTAGTAGATTTAGATACACTAACAATTTGAAGCCAAACTCCAGCAAATACTGCAGTTACAAAAGCAGTTAAAGAAACTGATTTTTTTTTTCTTTTGAGATAAAAGGATTTACATGAATAAATAAAAGCTAATCATTGTAAGAACCCCTGTGAGTAGTAAATTGTTTGTCTAAACACTCCTAATATAAATTTTCAGGGTAGGTTGTTCTGTTGAAAAACAGCAGGCTTACTGGTCAGATCTCCAGAAGGCTTAAAATAGAAAACAAATGCAGCCATCATGTCTAAGAATTTTAAGCTGCAGTATAATAAATGTTTGCTTTTGGGTTTATTGCCGCTTTAAGTTGCAGAGCAGATCCTCCAATGTACATATATGCTTTTACTAGAGGAGTGTATACAGGACAATTGTCAGTAATCTTTTCATTTATTATCAGGCAAAGGAAGTCTTACCCATTTATAAGTGATTAAACAGCAAATTAAATCTTCTGGCTGCTCACATTCTTCCTTCCGCAGCCTATATTGCAGGCTTGGGCACACGCCAGCTTATTGTATGGCCGCAGCTTCTTTCCACTCAGCATTAGGATTGGGATCTGCATCTCTACCAATCTGAACAGCCATTACCAATCTCAAGAGAACCTGCTCTCTTTTTTCTGTCGGGATTCCCGGTGGACTTTTTCCCGGCAGTTTTTGGCAGTTTTCCTATGGGAAAAACTGTGATGAAGCATACACACGGTCGCGATTCACGACCAAAGCTCTCATTAAAGTTTTACTGACGGAAAAACCTCTTGGGGCAGATCCATGTAGATCGGCGCTTCTCTCCGCCGGGCGCAGCGTATCTAAGATACACTACGCCGCCGTAACTTTTTTTTCTTTTCAAA
This sequence comes from Rana temporaria, assembly GCF_905171775.1. Taxonomy (NCBI): domain Eukaryota; kingdom Metazoa; phylum Chordata; class Amphibia; order Anura; family Ranidae; genus Rana; species Rana temporaria. The sequence goes on from NC_053493.1 coordinate 102,980,433, forward strand.
TCCACAAAGACTGCGCGCCGTAAGTTACGGCGGCGTAGTGTATCTTTGGTGGCGTAATGGCGCGCCATTCAAATATCTGTGATGGGGGCGTGTTTTATGTAAATACGTCGTGACCCAACGTAAACAACGTATTTTTTTAACTGCGCATGCGTCGTCCATGGGGGTATCCCAGTGCGCATGCTCGAAATTAAACCAGAACTAGCCAATGCTTACGACGGTGACGTCATTCTATGCAAATTCCTATTTGCGAACGACTTACGCAAACAACGTATAAAATTCAAAATTGTACGTGGGAACAACGGCCATACTTAACATTGAGTACGCCTCATAATAGCAGCTTTAACTCGTTAGCCATGACTAAGCGCTGAAGCACAGCGTGAAACGCGTCGGCCATTTCTGTACCTGTTGTTTGCGGTGAATGCATGTGCATTTGAAAATAAAAGACCAACTTTATTTTAGTTATTTTGGAGTGCGGCTATCCAGAGTTTTTTCGTCCATTTGCTATACGCCGTAAAAAGCCGAACACAAACGGCGTAAAAAAATGCGCCGGCCGGACGTATGTTCGTGGATCGCCGTAACTAGCTAATTTGCATACTCAACACGGAATTCAACGGAAACGCCACCTAGCGGCCACCGAAATATTGCACCTAAGATCCGACGGCGTACTAAGACGTACACCTGTCGGATCAATCCGAGATGCCGTCGTATCTTGTTTTGTAGATACAAAACAAAGATACGACGCGGGAAATTTAATTTTGTGGATCTGCCCCATTGTGTGTATGAGGGAAAAGTTACCAAGCAGGTTCTCGGTTTCCCCCCGGGATTTCCGACGGATCTTTTCCCGTCGGGAATCCCGGTCGTGTGTACGAGGCATCACTCTCCTTGTTGAAATTCTGACTTTATGAAGAATAAAACAGGAGGAGTGAGACTTCAATTCTGGGAGGTCAAGGCAGGAACTCCAGTAGATGCTGCAGAGAGATATTAGATGCAGGTGAATGAATGATTCAGCCCAATAACATTCACCCACAAGTAAAGTTTCAGTTAACATTCAGGCATTAACGTTAAAAGAAGCAAACTTTTCAGAACAAGTGTTAGGCCTCGTACACACGACGGGACATGTCCGATGAAAACGGTCCGCGGACCGTTTTCATCGGACATGTCCGCTGGCGGATTTTGGTCTGATGGCTGTACACACCATCAGACCAAATTTCCCGCGGACAGCGAACGCGGTGACGTGGCCGCGCCGTCACCGCGACAATGATGCGGCGATGTGCGTGACCATGGAAGGTCAATGCTTCCACGCATGCGTCGAATCACTTCGACGCATGCGAGGGCTTTCGGCCGAGCGGACATGTCCGGTAAGTTGTACAGACGACCGAACATGTCCGACGGACAGGCTTCCAGCGGACATGTTTCTTAGCATGCTAAGAAACATTTGTCCGCTGGAAACCTGTCCGATCTGCCGGAAAATTGTCCAGTCGGCCTTACAGACGATCGAACATGTCCGCGGAAACTGGTCCGACGGACCAGTTTGAGCAGACATGTTCGGTCGTGTGTACGAGGCCTTACTGCTACAAAGTATGGTGCCTCGTACACACGACCGGGATTCCCGACAGGAAAAGATCCATCGAAAATCCCGGGGGGAAAACCGAGAACCTGCTCGGTAACTTTTCCCCCGTACACACAAGAGGTTTTCCCGTCGGGAAAACTCCGATGAGAGCTTTGGTTGGGAATCCCGGCCGTGTGTATGCTCCATCACAGTTTTTCCCATAGAAAAACTGCCGGAAAAAAGTCTGGTGGGAAAAAAGAGAGCAGGTTCTCTTTTTTTGGCTGGCGTTTTTTGGACAGTTTTCCCATCGGAAAAACTGTGAGGAGCATACACACGGCCGGGATTCCTCGCTAAAAGCTCCCCTCGCAGTTTTCCCGTCGGGAAACCCGGCTGTGTGTACGAGGCTTGAGAATCATAACCTGACCTGATTACTGTTTTATTGCGCACAGTTATCTCAGCTGTAAACTTTTATTGTAGGTGTACTGCTGCCTAAACAAATATGAATGGCAGGAAAACATCCCCCATATGTTTTACTGAGATGTTTAAAGTTGTCCTAAGCTCAGGTTCACACTGACAACGGGAATGAAATCACGTGAGGTCAGCTGAACTCGCTCCATTTAATTCCCGCATGTCAGTCCCGACTTCGGAGGCGATTTCAGTGACATCTCTGCACAGATGTCTATGGAAATCACACCCCGAGTGTTGCCAAAAGTAGCACAGAAACTACTTTTGGGAATCGATGCGGCGCCAAACATCGCACCGATTCAAACAGTGCCGTTGCTGGCAATTGCCACCAATTTGGCATGCGATTTGACATGTCAAATCGCATGCCAAATCGCTCTCATGTGAACCTAGGCTAATGGCAGAAGGTTATAAAACAGAACAAAAAGAAGGCACGCATATCTAGTGCATTACCAAACACATTTAATAGGTTTCAAAGTGTTAAATGTGGATACTCACAAAAGTGGTGACCCACAATGTTACACAGTGCGGACAAAGCAAGGGTGTAGGCTGACACGTTTCGGCGGCGCACCCCCTTCCTCAGAGCCAAGCTAGTCTGGACACCAATGCCCAGTGCTTAATATGAGAAATAGGCTTGAATAAATTATTAAATAGGTTGCTAAATTTGTTAATTAATTGCGTAAGAATGCCCACCCCCCAAAAAATAATCCATATATATATTTGGGTATGAAATAATTACAACAGATGCCACAATAAAATTATTAAATAATACCATAAAATTATACCATAGAATTTCTTAATCGCTGGAAAACAATGATGAGCTTTAAAATAAATATAGCAATAATACAAAGCAAGCTATGCACAGAGCCATAGGTGTTCACTCACCCCTGTAAAAGGCAGAAGGTTGTTTACCTTAATGCATCTTCTTGTAGCACCCCCACCCCACCTCCGGAGGCATGGTGGCCCTCAGGGTATAGTTTGCTAGGAATGGTGGGATGTGAAAATATGGGAACCAGTCTCTTTTAACCACTTATCGACTGCCCCAGGTACATTTATTGCGGCAGGGCGGCCACTCTGTGATAGATCACTTGCCTAGTGTGTAATATCACAGTTCCAGGTCTGGGGCATGTGCATTGCCAGCATGACATAGCAGGAGCCAATCAGCAGGTCATCGAGTCTGCTGGGACCCGTCGATCGTTCAGGACACAAGCAGAATGGCAGTCTGCCTATGTAAACAAGGCAGATTGTTGCTCTCTCAGTGGGTAAGGCTCTGATCTTGTGCCTCTGCACGGGAACACGGATCCCTGTCTTCCCCCAGTCAAAGCACCTCCCCCACAGTGAGTAAGCACGATCTAGGCATACATTTAACCCTTTGATTTTCCCTGATGTTAACCCCTTTCCTGCCAGGGTCAATAGTACAGTGGTAGTGCATATTTTTTTTAGCACTGATACCTATATTAGTGTCACTGGTCCCCAAAAAGTATCAAAAGTGTTAGTTAGATATCCGATTTGTCTGCCACAATATTGCAGTTCCGCTATCAGTGGCTAATTGCCGCCAATACTATAAATACAATTTAAAATTACCACAAAAGTGCCGTATCACAAAAAAATGGCTTGGCCAGGAAGGGGGTAAAACCTTTGGGAGCTGAAGTGGTTAAAGCAGAAAAAAAAGTGTTAATTGCTAACAAGGGCACAGGACAGACAAGCGGAGCTAAAGTCTATTAGACTTCTCCAAAAATAGACAGCGGTACAGAAAAGAGCTTTGAGCTGTACACAGAATTTTATACCTTCTAAGCAACAGCTGTCTCCAATAGCAACCACAACTTACAGTAAAGTGCAGACATTTTATAGATGAGTCCATAGGCTCTACACAGTTCCCCCTATGGCAGATTGACTTCTGGGTCCCCATCAGTTCCATTGTGCACTCAGACAGGTTCCCAATCACAGAGCCTTGAGGACATCACTAGGCCTCAGGCTTATGGCCTAGTCAACACAGCAGTTCCTTACACACCCACACCAGACCAAGGTCTGGGCAGGAGGATTCTGAATACCTGACCTCCCCAAATATTTATACTCTCCCCCAGCATGCAACAATGCCCAAAAAACTCCTACTGGTTGGCTGAGAGAGGTATGCATATTTATAACTCAGGTTCACTGCAGCTCATCATACTAATGGCAATGGTACCAGTGACACCTACTGGCAAAAGGGACAAACTACATCTACCGTGAACTTGGGGGGAAGCCCAAATGATCAAACAGACTACAAATCAGCCAGATTACCTACCACCCAGCAAAATTAAATGTAACTATTAGCCGCTATTTAGAACAGGGTGGTTACACTCTACATTAAGGTAAAAAACTTTGTGCAGCACCCCCCCCCCCTCATACTTACCGGAGCCTAATCTCAATGCCCACTACTCTCTGTCCCATTCCACGTGCATTCATTGATTTATTTTCCCAAAAACACGTTACGGCCTTGACGCCCAGGAACCTGCCCACACACTGTGTTCAGGGGAAAGTCTCTCGGGAGACGTAGCTCTGGGGGTGGGCCTTCATTATTAGGAAATTAACTTCTAACAGCTACCCTTTTCACAAGCCTAATGATGAAGATATTGGAAACTACAGAAACAAGGTAAAAGAGAGAACGAATCATGAGACACATTTTAAAGCAGCCATTCCCAAAAAGTTCCATTGGATCCTGATATTCCTTCAGAGGTTGCTAGGGGTTCTATGAGCTGTGGCTGATTGACCTCCCATTTGATGGTGCTGCATAGTTCCAGGGTGAATGCCACTTGACATACACCAATAATCTTTTTAGCCGTCTTTTAGGCCCCATACACACGAGAGGATTTATCCGCAGATACGGTCCAGCGGACCGTATCCGCGAATAAATCCTCTCGAGGATTTCAGAAGATTTCTATGCGATGACGTGTACACACCATCGCATTGAAATCCGCGCTGAAATCCTCTGCCGATGACGTGTCGCGCCGTCGCCGCTATTATGACGCGGCGACGGGCGCGACGCTGTCATATAAGGAATTCCACGCATGCGTCAAATCATTACGACGCGTGCGGGGAATCCCTTTGGACGGATGGATCCGGTAAGTCTGTACAGACGAGCGGATCCATCCGTTGGAATGGATTCCAGCAGATGGATTTGTTGAGCATGTCAGCAAATATCCATCTGCTGGAAATCCATCCCAGGGGAGATTTCTCCGCGGATAAATATCCGACGGAGTGTACACACCATAGGATCTATCCGCTGAAACCCATTTGATGGGATTTATCTGCGGATAGATTCTATGGTGTGTATGGGGCCTAAGAGTAGCATGCTGACCACCACTGTAAAAGGACGTTCTTCCCACTAGCCCCCAATACAAGGGGCATTTTTTCCCAATGACCACCAATGAATTGGTTAGAGTAAAGTCCCGTACACACAACAATTGTCCGATGGACGTGTTTTATCGGATAATCCGACCGTCTGTCCATCGGACAATTGTTGTCGGAATTTCCAACAATAAATGTTGGGTGCTAATGCTCTCAAATTGTCCGACAACAAATGCGTTACGTCGGATTATCCGATCGTGTGTACACAAATCCATCAGACTAAAATCCAAAGTACAAACACGCATGCTCCGAACCAATGCTAACCATAAGACAACATTAGCAAAAGTTGCCCAAAGGGTGGCGCTAAAGAGCAGAAAAACTACATAGTTTAGTGAATGTTGGCTGAAAAAGTTCTGCCGTCTGTATGCAGAACAAGTTCACGGACAACGCTCTTCGAACAAAAATCCACATATTTGTCCGATGGAAGTCTGATCGTGTTCATGAGGCTTTGGGGTTACTTTAGACCTGCAACATATTTCAAGGGTTCCTGAGGTAAAAAGGTTGAGAATGAAGTTTGCTGTTATATGTGTGCATTTTTGGACTCTCCCCATTGTCTTCATGTGACAGTGCTAGGTGTCAAAGCAGTCAGTTTAACCACTTCAGCCTCGGGAAGGTTTTTACCCCCTTAATGACCAGGCAATTTTTCGTGATACAGCACTCCGTTACTTTAGTTGACAATTGCGTAGTCTTGCGACCTTGTGGCCAAACAAAATTGATGTCTTTTTTTCCCCCCATAAATAGAGCTTTCTTTTGATTGCATTTGATCACCTCTGTGGTTTTAATGTGCTATAAACAAAAACAGAGCGACAATTAAAATTATTTTATTTTTTGCTATAAAACATGACATATTGTGACATATTTTTGGTAAAAAAGTCCCAATTAGCATATATTGATTGGTTTGCGCAAAAGTTACCGTGTCTACAAACTAGGTTATAGATTTAGGGACTTTTATTTATTTATTTCACATGCCCACATATACCCAGAAGTACTGAGTGTTTGTCATCACTCCAAGTGGTAATACAGAGCAGTGGGGTAATGAAGTTAGGATGAGTTTGCATTGTTAGTAGAGCACGATAAAAAAAAAATCTGCTGATTTTCCCCACATGGGTTACTTTAAAGCACCTGGGTTGATATACTGTACATAAAAAGGCATGCTTATAAAAATGTCTTCTTGCTTTAGCAACCAATCAGCTTCCAACTGTCACTTTAGCAGCCCAAGCTTAAAAATGTAACAGGGTTCTCATAGGCTGATAGGGTTTTAGCACACTTTTCATACATCCTGGGGGAAACATATTTGGGAGTGCAGACTTGGCAATGTACCTAAATTATTGCATTTGTTAAATTATGAAATTGGAGCCATGTGAAATAACATTATTAGTGATTAAACCGATTCAAGATTTACCAATTTCCTTCAAATTAGACATTGCATGCACAGGTTATATTCCTACAAGTTCATTCCTCACGGGAAGTATAAGCAATTACATAACATTATAAGGAATAGCTCTCTGGTGCTGCTCATATATTTCTAGTATGAGAACTTCATCATTTCTTATTTAATATGAAACTCAAACTAATACATTTATTTTAGGCCTGTTTAACAGTGATAATTATGTCAATTTACAGTTTAGTAATTTTGGTGGGCCTATAACCTTTTTTATTGCAATCTATGAATATCCATGACATACTTTTTCACACTAAATTGATATTTAATTAAAGTATATATATGAAACCTTACCTTGTAAAACAACCCATGCAGTTAAAAATTCTCAGTTCCCAATTTCAACAAGAATTTGCTATCTTCTCCTCATTCTTCACCAACACATTCTTCTTTGGATTGGCTTGAAGACGTTTTGCTTCCCACTCTGTCTGTCCAGCAAATTGAAAAACTGAATGCCCGATGTACCGCTATTGAAATAAGTGAGACTATTAAGTCCCTTAAAACATCCACAGCACCTGGTCCAGACGGGTTTTCTACCTTATATGATAAAATATTTTCCCATATTTTGGCCCCTCATTTATCCAAAATATACAATTACATTTTACAAGACAATACATTCTCACAGGAAATGCATCTAGCCAATATGTGTCTATTACCCAAGCCCCATAAAGGTCACACCTCACCACAGAACTACCGCCCAATATAATTTATAAATAATGACCTCAAGATTTTTGCCCGTTTGCTGGCGGACAGAATGGCTGCGGTCATGAAAGCAAAATGGAGGAGTTTACGGATACTGTCAATGATCTTGTAGATGCATATACATAACAGAAGAATGACACAATGTGGATCAAAGCGAAACTCGTGGATCTCGAAGACCGATCGAGACGCAACAACCTCAAAATACGCGGGGTCCCTGAATCCGTTCCCTCCACTGAGCTCCAAGCTTACGCTACCAGCCTTTTCTCTGCTCTTATGCCTGAACTGACACCTATAGAGCTTACTATTGACCGCATACACAGGATCCCCAAACCGTGGCATCTGGAGGACTCGGTTCCCAGAGATTTCCTTATGATAATTAATTTTTATCAAGCCAAAGAACTGATTCTTTCCAAAGCACGGGCGATCGCCGCCCTTCCCGCCCCCTACAATCATATCCAGATTTACGCAGATCTTTTTCAACATACCCTTCAACTCAGAAGACAACAAATATAATCCAGGACGATAACCTACATGCAAACCCAGTAGTTATCCTTAGCCTTGATATCCACAAAGGTCTTTGATAGTGTCAGTTGGTCATACCTGGAACTATTACTCCACAAATACAGTCTTTGCAATGAATTCATGCATGGCTTTAGAGCTTTATATCAAAATCCTCAAACTAAAATTCGACTTCTAGGTGAAAACTCAGAGTTCTTTGCATTAGGTAGAGGAACTAGACAGGGACGCCCCCTTTTCCCATCTCCTCTTTGCCCTGGCCTCCTCTTTGCCCTGGCCCCACGCATGTGCCATTCGAAATAATGTTATAATTAAAGGCTATACCAACGGCCTAAAATACTTCAAACTGAGCTTATATACCAATGGCATTTTGCTGTTCCTTTCAGACCCCTTAATATCCCTTTCAAACTATTTAAAATATTCCAAGATCTCACCGGCCTAGGGGTTAATTTATCCAAATGTACTGCAATGCCTATAAATATTCCACCATTGTTAATGACATCTTTGCAGGAGAGATTTTATTTCACCTGGACTTCACACTCTTTTAAATATTTGGGCATCCTTCTTACCCCATCCTATTTTTATAATTTTAGTAGTGTTTTAATATTTGTGAATAGTGGTGGATAATTGGTTTGAAAAAGAGTTTTCTCTTTTTTGGGGAGAATAACAGCTACCGAAATTGTGATTTTTACCTGAACAACTTTTTTATTTTAGAGCTTTACCCATACTGATCACTAAAAGCACTTTAGACTCCCTTCAAAGAGAAAATAACACATTTATATGGCTCAACAAAAAGCCGAGGTTTGGTTACTCTCTCATGCACAGATCTCAATCAAATGGTGGTTTAAGCCTACCTAACTTATGGTGGTATTATCTAGCAGCAAGATTTACACAGTTAGCTCAATGGTTTGCTCCCTCAAATCAAGTTTTTTGGTTACATTTTGAAGAACAAGCAATTATACCATTCCATCTTCAAGGTATTTTATGGTCCAGGTCGATTCAACCCAAAGAGATCTTGACCTTATATTTGGTAGTGGCTCACTCATATCAATTATGGCTCAGATATAAAGATACATTTGACTTGATTTGTTCAACCCCATCAGCATCCTTTATAGGAGACTCCCGCTTCTACCAGGCCTTTAGAAATAGCAGCACTTTCTGTATTTGGAAGCTATGCAAGCTAACTACTTTGAAATCCCTATATCTCTAAATAATGTTTCGCCCCTTTTCAGATTTATGTGAACTATACAATCTCCCAATATTAGAATTACCCCATTATACTCAAATTGAAAAGTCAAAACCAATGCTTCAATTGGAAATTGACTTGGACCAATCTTTTACACTACCAGAATGTACCGCTATGATCCAAAATCGACTGAAATGTACTCGCTCAATTTCGGCAAGAGAAAAAGATATCAAGATACACACCAGAGAGTACCTAACCCTGTATAAAATACATTCATTGTTTTCTCCCATATGCTTCAGGGGATGCCCAGATCAAGGTACCATCTTACACACCTTCTGGAACTGCAAATTTTGAAACCCATATGGCTACCTAAGATTGAACATATTATAGGCAAAAAACTTCTCCTCACCCCTAAGATGTGTTTATTGTCTGTACCTATACCTAATGTACCCACACAGCATATTAGACTAATACACACAGGGCCAGATCCACAAACGAATTACACCGGCGTATCTATGGATACGCCGCGTAATTTTTAAAATGCCCCGTCGTATCTGTGTTTTGTATCCAGAAAACAAGATACGACTGAATCTGGGCTTAATCCGACAGGCGTACGTCTTAGTACGCCGTCAGATCGTAGGTGCATATTTAGGTGGCGTTTCCGAATTCTACGTCGAGTATGCAAATTAGCTAGATACGGCGATCCACGAACATACGTCCGGCGCATTTTTTTACGTCGTTTCCGTAATGCTTTTTCCGGCGTATAGTTACCCCTGCAATATGAGGCGTATCCTATGTTAAGTATGGCCGTCGTTCCCGCGTCTAATTTTGAAAATGTTACGTCGTTTGCGTAAGTCGTTCGCGAATAGGGCTTTGTGTAGAATGACGTCACCGTCGTAAGCATTAGCTTGTTCCGGTTTAGTTTCGAGCATGCGCACTGGGATATCCCCACGCACGGCGCATGCGCAGTTGGAAAAAAACGTAATTTACGTCGGGTCAAGACGTATTTACATAAAACACGCCCCCAGCACATCCATTTGAATTGCGCGCCCTTACGCCGCCAAAGTTACACTACGCCGCCTTAACTTATGGCGTGAATTCTTTGAGGATACAAAAAAAAAAGCTGTAAGTTACGGCGGTGTAGTGTATCAGAGATACGCTACGCCCAATGGAGGAATGCGCCGCGCTACGTGGATCTGCCCCACACTGTTTAACTCAATCCACTGGATGATAGCTTTTAATTGGCATTCATCAACAGTCCATTGGTCCCAAGTATTTGACACCATGCACATTAAAAAAAAAAAATAGTCCCCTTGGGAAAAAAAACTTTCTTAAATATCACCTTATATAGCCCAATAATACATATCATTATAAAATAAAATTGTGTTTTAAATTATATAACCGGATAGGAAAAATTCATACTTAGATCTCACCATTATTGTTCTTTTTGTATTGCTATGTTCTTTGTATATGTACCATTCACCTCATATTAAAGGGGTTGTAAAGGTTTGTTTTTTATTTTTTAAATAGGTTCCATTAAGCTACTGCATTGTTGGTTCACTTAACTTTTCCTTCGATTTCCCTTCTAAATGTTTTTTTTTGTCTGAATTTCTCACTTCCTGTTCCTCCTCAGTAAGCTGTTCTGGCTGACTAACCTCCAGCCAGAAAAGCTCAGATGATGGTGGCAAGCTTACTGAGGAGAAACAGGAAGTGAGAAATTCAGAAAAAGAAAAAAAACATTTAGAAGGGAAAAATCGAAGGAAAACTAACCTTTACAACCCCTTTAGGAACATACTTGATATATTGGATGTACCTATGTTTCTGTTACATATTTGTACTAAACTATGATCTTCTACAATAATAAAAATTGTTTGTAAAGAGCCTAGAAAACCGATCCGGCAATTGTGGGGGCTGGTAACAGAGATGAGCAGAGGAAAGTTGACCTCATCTCATCTCTATGGTCCAGGAGGGCTGGAGTGATGTCATGATGTCACTTCCGGTTTCGGCTCAAAGAAAACAAAGCCATTTTTTTAAAGCATTGGATAACTTTTTTATCTAATGCTCTTCATTGTAGAGTAGAGATGTGGGGTCGTACTGACCCCAGATTTATCCATAAAGAGGCCCTGTCCTGCTTATTTTATTCACAAGGGGTGATCAAATTTTTTTGTTATGGGAAAGTGTAAAAATAATATTTTTTACTGTAATAAATAATAATACTGTGCCCGTGAATGCAGCCTAACTGTGCCAGTGAATGCAGCCTCACTGTGCCCGTGAATGCAGCATCACTGTGCCCGTGAATGCAGCCTCACTGTGCCCGTGAATGCAACCTCACTGTGCCCGTGAATGCAGCCTCACTGTGCCAGTGAATGCAGCCTCACTGTGCAAGTGAATGCAGCCTAACTGTGAATCGAATGCAGCCTCACTGCCCATGAATGCAGCCTCACTGCCCATGAATGCAGCCTCATTACCCATCAATACAGTGGGGATCGAAAGTTTGGGCACCCCAGGTAAAAATTTGTATTAATGTGTATAACGAAGCCAAGGAAAGATGGAAAAATCTCCAAAAGGCATCAAATTACAGATTAGACATTCTTATAATATGTCAAAAAAAGTTAGATTTTATTTCCATCATTTACACTTTCAAAATTACAGAAAACAAAAAAATTATGTCTGCAAAAGTTTGGGCACCCTGCAGAATTTATAGCATGCACTGCACCCTTTGCAAAGCTGAGACCTGCCAGTGTCATGTATTGTTCTCAATCATCATCTGGGAAGACCAGGTGATGTCAATCTCAAAGGTTTTAAATGCCCAGACTCATCTGACCTTGCCCCAACAATCAGCACCATGGGTTCTTCTAAGCAGTGGTCTAGAAAACTGAAACTGAAAATAGTTGACGCTCACAAAGCTGGAGAAGGCTATAAGAAGATAGCAAAGCGTTTTCAGATGTCAATATCCTCTGTTCGAAATGTAATTAAGAAATGGAAGTCATCAGGAACAGTGGAAGTTAAAGCAAGATCTGGAAGACCAAGAAAAATATCAGACAGAACAGCTCGCAGGATTGTGAGAAAAGCAATTCAAAACCCACGTTTGACTGCACGATCCCTCCAGAAAGATCTGTCAGACACTGGAGTTGTGGTACCCTTTCCACTATAAAGAGATACTTGTACAAATATGGTCTTAATGGAAGAGTCATCAGAAGAAAACCTCTTCTACGTCCTCACCACAAAAATCAGCGTTTGAACTTTGCAAATGAACATATAGACAGGCCTGATGCATTTTGGAAACAAGTTCTGTGGACCGATGAGGTTAAAATAGAACTTTTTGGCCGGAATGAGCAAAGGTAATTTTGGAAAAGAAAGGGCACAGAATTTTATGAAAAGAACCTCTGTCCAACTGAGAGGATGGCTTCTACAAATGGATAATGATCATAAACACACCTCAAAATCCACGGGGGATTACATCATAAGGCGTAAACTGAAGGTTTTGCCATGGCCTTCACAATCTCCTGATCTCAACATAGTTGAAAATCTATGGATAGACCTAAAAAGAGCAGTGCGTGACAGACAGCCCAGAGATCTCTAAGAACTGGAAGACTTTTGTAAGGAAGAATGGGCAAAGATACCTCAAACAAGAATTGAAAGACTCTTGGCTGGCTACAAAAAGCGTTTACAAGCTGTGATACTTGCCAAAGGGGGCAGTAAAAGATATTAACTCTGCAGTTTGCCCAAACTTTTGCAGACGCCATGTTTTTGTTTTCTGTAATTCAGAAAGTGTAAATGATGGAAATAAAATCGAACTTTTTTTGACATATTATAAGAATGTCTAATCTGTAATTTGATGCCTTTTGGAGATTTTTCCATCTTTCCTTGGCTTCGTTATGCACATTAATACAAATTTTTACCTGGGGTGCCCAAACTTTCGATCCCCACTGTACATAGTCATAATGGCATTGCCTGGATCACACAATTAGTATCTCCCGCTGTGTGTCACGGAGCTGGGTCTGTGGCGGTGCTGTAACAAGGTCCCGCCCCCTACACCGGCTTGTATGATAGGCGAAACACTGATTCATCTACTATCACATGAGCCAATGTAGGGGGGCGGGACCTTGTTACAGCGCCGCCACAGACCCAACTAGGTGACACAGAGCGGGAGATGCCTGCTGTGTGTGACACATAAGATTAGAGAGAGAGGGAGAGGAGTGCTGTAGCCACAGCTCAAAGCCAAAGTTCCCGGTAGGCCAGTCCGACTCTGGTTAGGTCTGATGGAGGAAGTTCAGTACTTGCCCTCTTCCATCTCTAATAATCGGTGCCTGGGGACAATGCAAGCATGTGATTGGTTGCTAGGACTACCGATGACCTAGCAACCGATCACGTGCTTGCCCTGCCCCCAGGACACAACTTTCAGAGAGGAGGAGGGTAAGAATTGGCGAGGGGGAAGTCTGGGGACCACACCCACTGACACTCAGCTTATATCCTCTGACAGGTCTGATTGCTGAGGCTGAGTGGTGCGGCTCCATGCGGCAACAGGGACTAAGTGGGCATTTAGGCAGGGTGCTCTGGGGGGGGGTTCAGTCCCCCCACCCCCCTTATCTAAGTCTGTGGGGCAAAGAATAGGGAAACCGCCAACCGTTGCTATGCCCTAAGTGGCTGTCTAGCTTGCCTAGCAGTAGCGCTGTCCCCGCTTACAATGGTTCATTTGTATTCAATTATGCAAAACCTTTATCCTCAAGGGAAAAAAAGTTGTTGTAAGTGTTGCTTGGAGTTCAGATTTAATTTGTTAGTCAAGTCCATCTAAATCTGCTAGTCCAACTAACATTACCCTCTCCCCATCTTGACAACACTGCTGTCCACATGTGACTCCATTTCTCCTCCATCCAGTGAAGACATCCTAAGACAGAACTGCGTTACTGGCTGGATCTCCAGGTTAAAAAAAAAAATTAAAAAAAAAATAACGAAAAAATAAAACTAATGCAGCGATCACATTTAAGAATTGGTAAGCTGCAATATATTGATTTTTGTGGAGGTTTAATGCAACTTTAATGTTTATTACCGGTATATGATCAGGAAAAGAAGCCTGTACAGATAATAAAACATACAAATATAATATGCAGGTTTTAGAAATCAGTCCTTTTTTGTCCGAAGCCAGGAAAAGCATTATACTCATAGATATTCATAATAATGATCTCCACGTATTACATAATAAAAACCAAATACACTGACTTTTCTCCATTAAAGTAAAGGCATTAGAACTTCCCATTATCCGTGCAATATTAATTCTAAACTGCAAACACTCAGACTATTAGAAAAACCTTTCCCACCCTTTCTAATATTTTCTTTCTAAATATTTTACCTTAATGCATTTCACATTATAATTTCTGTATCTTCAGCGGGGAAGTAGTTACTGTACAGCATTTGGATGCCGTAGCTCCCAGCAAGCTCCAGAGAAAATAACAAGTCTGCAAATGAATGGGCAATTTCTGTTCTGAATCCTGCATGTTGTCACATAATGGGAGACGTGGGCAGCTTGTGAAATGTAACCTCGCCGGCTGTGCTGGATCGGCCTGTATTCTACATGCAGCGTGGCTGAAAACTGTTAGTTAATGCTGCAATCTGTGGACATTATTAAATGAAAGAGTATTTGTGTTTTAGTGGGAAAGACAGGTTCCAGGGGGATTTAGATTTGCTATTTTTAGAGTTGTCCCTTTAGCAAAACCCATAATTCGGCATGTTCTCTCCTAGTCAATCTACAGTTTACATGCTGAGAAATCAAAGTGGTGACTCAAGGCAATTTGATGAATATTGCAGCTAATAATAATTTAACACACTTTTCTGAAATTGCAGAAAAAAGCATTTATTGACTGAGATCAAGCACCCGGTTATGACTTACCTGCGGTTTTTATGTTTCCATTTAATGGCTGTCTTACTATTCATTAATTTAATTTTAGCCAACGATACACTTTACTCAAAATAGAGTCTTTGCCTAAGTCTGATGAACACAGTCATTTTGTAATATGGGCTGATATTCCCGTGTATTTGAAGGCACTAGTTTCTATAACTGTATTAAAATTGGTAGCAGCAAAACTTGTAGGCCCAGATCCACAAAGAACTTACGCCCGCGTATCTATTGATACGCCGCGTAAGTTCTACGATGCCCCGTCGTATCTTTGTTTTGTATCCACAAAACAAGATACTACTGAATGTGGGCTCGATCCGACTGACATATGTCTTAGTACGCCGTTGGATCTTAGGTGCATATTTACGCCGGCCGCTAGGTGGCGCTTCCGTTGATTTCCACGTAGAGTATGCAAATTCGCTAGATACGTCGATCCTCAAACGTACGTCCACCCGGCGCATTTTTTTACGTAAGGCTTTTTTCGGCATAACGTTACCCCTGGGTCTATGAGGCGTACGCAATGTTAAGTATGGACGTCGGGACAGTGTCGAATTTTCCGTTGTTTACGTCGTTTGCGTAAAACTTTCGCGAATAGGGCTTTGCGTAAATTATGTTCACGTCGAAAGCATTGACGATTTGCGACGTGATTTTGAGCATGCGCACTGGGATACCCCCACGGACGACGCATGCGCCGTTAAAAAAAACGTCATTTACGTGGGGTCAAGTTGAATTAACATAAAACACGCCCACATGTTAGTAATCTGAACTGCGCACCCTTACGCCGACACATTTACACTACGCCGCCGTAACTTACGTAAATTCTTTCAGGATACGGAAAGTACGCTGTAAGTTACGGCGGCGTAGTGTATCTGAGATACGCTACGCCTGCCTAAAGATAGGCAGATCTTTGTGGATCTGGGCCATAGACTTTTTTATAATACATCAGTGTCAGTCCTAAAGCTGGCCTCACACAGTAAAATCTGTTGTACAATTTCTTGATTTATACAAAAAAACTGGGCTTGGACTGGATATTTAATCATTAGATTGCTTCAATAGAACCCCTACACTATGTTGTTTTAGTAAATCTAAAAGGAGATTGTATGACCAGACTGTTAAAGCACAACTCCGACTTTTTTAGTTTTGGATAGAGTTGACCTTCTGTCAGGCTTTAAAATGCTGTCTCTGTACCCAGTGGACACCTTTTTGACAGATTTGCTGTAAAGGACCAACTTCTGACATTTTTTTCTCTTGGATAGAGCAGGGAAGGGTTAGAGCATCTATCAGGGTTGCTCTGCATAAAGATGGCCTAGGCCAGTGATGGCAAACCTTGGCACCCCAGATGTTTTGGAACTACTTCCCATGGTGCTCAACTACACTGCAGAGTGCATTAGCACCATAGGAAATGTAGTTCCAAAACATCTGGGGGTGCACAGGTTAGCCATCATTGGCCTAGGCTATAAAAAGATTGTCAAGACCCTGAAACTGAGCTGCAGCACGGTGGCCAAGACAATACAGCAGTTTACCAGGACAGGTTCCACTCAGAACAGGCCTTGCCATGGTCGACCAAAGAAGTTGAATGCATGTGCTCAGCGTCATATGCAGTTTGTCTGATGAAACCAAGATAAACATATTTGGTTCAGATAGTGTCAAGAGTGTGTGGCAGCAACCAGGTAAGGATTACAATGACAAGTGTGTCTTGTCTACAGTCAAGCATGGTGGTGGGAGTGTCAGTCTGGGGCTGCATGAGTGCTGCTGGCACTGGGGAGCTACAGTTCATTGAGGGAACCATGAATGCCAACATGTACTGTGACATACTGAAGCAGAGCATGAATACCATCTCTTCGGAGACTGGGCCGCAGGGCAGTATTCCAACATGATAATGACCTCAAACACACCTCCAAGATGACCACTGCCTTGCTAAAGAAGCTGAGGGTAAAGGTGATGGACTGGCCAAGCATGTCTCCAGACCTAAATCCTATTGAACAGCTGTATGGCAACCTCAAATGCAAGATGGAGGAGCGGAAGGTCTTTAACATCCACCAGCTCTGTGATGTCATAATAAAGGAGGACTCCAGTGGCAACCTGGGAAGCTCTGGTGAACTCCATGCCCAAGAGGGTTAATGCAGTGCTGGAAAATCATGGTGGCCACACAAAATATTGACACCACTTTGGACATTTTCACTTAGGGGTGTACTCACTGCCAGCGGTTAAGACATTAATTGCTGTGTGTTGAGTTATTTTGAGGGGACAGCAAATTTACACTGTTATACAAGCTGTAAACTCACTACTTTACATTTTAGCAAAGTGTCATTTCTTCAGTGTTGTCACATGAAAAGATATAATAAAATATAAAAAAAAAATGTGAGGGGTGTACTTACTTTTGTGAGATGGCGTATATTTTTTTTATTGTCTGTGTCCCGTTGTTATGCTGCAAACTGCATCCATTATTTCTTGCACTTCACTGGTACCAGAAGTGTGAGAAAATCTCACTTCAAACTCTTTTCTCTGGAATTAGGCATTAAAGCTGTACTCTGGGAAATCCAAAATTCCTCCTTTGCAGGCTGCTTGCTTGTTTATGCACAGGTTAGCAGAAAAAAACATATAAAGGAAACAGTAGCAAGGGCGCAGGGTTTTGCAAATCTATAACCAGCCCAAAGGCTCTATAGCTCCTCAAGATGGGAGAGAGAGAGGCGTGAGCTACTTTGTGATGGCTTGATAAAGGGGCTCGAGCCCCCAAAACATGTTGCTGCTTATTCCCTTCTGACAGCTGTGTTGTGTCAGTTATGGATAGAGCGGCTATCATCCCCTTTGGTAGGTTCAGCACTTGGAGTTGTGGCTTTTCCCAGAAGTGTTTACGATCTTCCCTGGCCATGCTGATACCCACATATTTCTGTACAGCGAACTGCACACAGTGGCCCATGGTGCAAGTGATACTTTGGTTTAATAAACTTTAGCTAATCCTGCACCCTTGCTGCTCTGTTTCCTTTACATGTGGTTGGCTGGATAGTCCCCTCATGTCATGAAGAGCTGCAGAATTCCTTTTTCTTCCGATATGCACCATTGCTGCATTAGAGGCTTTTCTGGACTCACATTTATGCCTTAACATTTTAATTTATATATGTTACATAGCATTTTATTCAGAGTGCCAGTTGGACTACTTAGCTGCTTCTTGGTACATATGATATATAATTTTAGCAGTTTTCAAGTAAGTTTTACTTATTTTATCCTCCGTTCCTTCAGGCTTCTCCATGCTGTTAGGCCAGTCACTACAGGCTCCTCTCTCCTGCACTTTGGCAGTCTAAGGTCCTCTGGGTTCATCAGGACCAATGCAGGAGCCATAGAGATGCATTAGATGTGAGGACACAGAGGGATAAAGCACTGCTGAAGCACCATTTGCCAGGGAAGCAGAAGTAAAAATGCTCTTACCATTGTCTAAGCTAAACAAGCATTTAACCATTGCAGTGCAGGGGTAACTTCAATTGCCAGGGAGCACTTTTCGTTTTCCCAAGGTTCAGCTTGTAGATCATCTCTGAATGCACAACACATTGAACCTTGAAACAGATGGGCTACAGCAGAAGACCACACTGGGTGCCACTTCTGTCAGTTAAGAACAGAAAACTGAGGCTACAATTCGCACAGGTTCACCAAAATTGGACAATAGAAGATTGGAAAAACATTGCCTGGTCTGATGAGTCTCGATTACAGCTGTGACATTCAGATGGGAGGGTCATAATTTGGTGTAAACAACATGAAAACATGGATCCATTCTGCCTTGTATCAATGGTTCAGGCTGGTGGTGGTGTAATGGTGGGGGATATTTTCTTGCCACTCTTTCGGACCCTTGGTACCAATTGTACATCGTTTAAACGTATTGTTGCTGATTGTCCATCCCTTTATGACTACAGTGTACCCATCTTCTGATGGCTCCTTCCAGTGGGATAATGCACCATGTCACAAAGCTCAAATTATCTCAAACTGGTTTCTTGAACATGACAATGAGTTCACTGTAGTCCAATGGCCTCCACAGTCACCAGATCTCCAGCCAATAGAGCAATGGTTCTTAACCTCAGTCCTTAAGTACCCCAAAGGGGCCATGTTTTCAGGTTTTCCTTTACTGTGCACAGCTGCTTTAAATCAAGATCAATGACATGGTAGTGATAAGAGCAATTTTTTCTCAGGGAAGTTCCCAAAACATGGCCCATGGGGGGTACTTGAGGACTAAGGTTGAGAACCACTGCAATAGAGCACCTTTGGGTTGTTGTTGGACGGGGGGATTTGCATCATAGACGTGCAGCCGACAAATCTGCAGCAAATGCATGATGCTATCATGTCAATATGGACCAAAATCATTGAAAAATGTTTCCAACAGCTTCTATGTAACGAAGAATTAAGGCAGTTAAGAAGGCTAAAGGGGCTTCAACCAGTACTAGCAAGGTTTACTTAACAAAGTGGGCAGTGAATGTAGATCCTAATATTGAGAGCTGATTAATCAGAAGAAATCAGATATAAAAAACTGTTTATGTTTTTTATTAAATAAATGGTTGTTTTGTTAGGGAAAACACATTAGGATTATCCTATGTTGTCAGTTTACTTGCTTTGCACAGTTCATAAAGGGTACCTAAACCTTAAAAATAATGTAAAAGATTCTGTCCTACGAGTAAATAGAAATTGTGGCTGGATACGTTTTCAATGTTCTGGCTATGAACATTTTTAGCAAGTACAGAAAATACCCGTGGATGTTGCCAGAAATGCTGTGTTCTTGTCACTTCCTGTGAGTTGCGAAGAAAGCATCCTTCTTTTTGTTGTGTAAACTACTAGTCCCATCAATACACCATGTAATAGGGATGAACAAAGGGAGACTTGTTTGAAGTTCAGCCTGTTGGGCAGCCATAACCATAGATGTCTTAATGAGAGGGCACACCTGGGCACTGCCCAGGGGCCCTAGCTGCATGGGGGGGGGCCTGCACTTTCCCCAAAGCAGCTGGTCCTTGAGCCCACGCTGCCCTGGAATTGGGGGCCCAATGATGGCACTGAAAGTGATAGATACACAGGGGAGGCAGTCTGCCTCCTACTTACTTGATGTCTGTTTGCCTGCACTGTCATCATTGCAGGGGCCCCAGAGCATTACTTTGCCCAGAGGCCCATACAGTTGTGTTCAAAATTATTCAACCCCCCAATGCTGTAAAGGGTTTTAGGGAATTTAGTGTACATTTGTAATTGTATTCAGAATGAAATCCTACAAGGACTTCTTAGGCCCCATACTCACGACCAAACATGTCTGCTGAAACTGGCCCGCAGGCCAGTTTCAGCAGACATGTTTGGTCGTGTGTGGGCGCGAGCGGGCCGAATTCCAGCAAACATTTGCCCGCCGGGCCTTTTCCCAGCAGACAAATATTCCTGGACTTGTTTTAAAACAGCCCGCTGGAATTCAGCCCGCTCGGACATGTACGGTCGTCAGTACAGACCTACCGTACATGTCCAGGCGCCCGCCGTCCCTCGCATGCGTCGAATGACTTCGACGCATGCGTGGAAGCATTTTAAAGGCGGGCCGCCCACGTCGCCGCGTCATTGTCGCGGCGACACCGCGTCATCGACGCGGCGACACCGCGGACACGCCCCGCGTATTGTTTACGCGCGGACTTCTGTACGATGGTGTGTACAACCATCGTACAGAAGCCCTCTGGCAGACATGTATGGTGGAAACGGTCCGACGGACCGCTTTCACCATACATGTTTGTCCGTGTGTACCCGGCCTTAAAGAACCATATGCAACTAAAATGACATCAATTGGTTTTGTAATACAGTAGTACATGTTTATTTTGTGAATTCTTCACTTACACAATTATTCAACCCCTTAAAGACTACCACTCTAAAGAACAGAGGTTCATTGAAGTGTTTTCAATCAGGTATTGAAAACACCTGTAGATGTCAGGGAGCAGCAATAAAGCCTAATAAGCACCAATCAGACAGCTTTAAAATGACTGTGATATTCAGATGCTTCTAGACATTTACTGGTGTGGTTACAAACATGGTGAAGTCAAGAGAATGGTCCGGGAAGACAAGAGAAGAGGTGATTACTCTTCACAGGAAGGGCAATGGCTATAAGAAGATTGCAAAGATGTTAAACATACCAAGAGACACCATAGGAAGCATCATTTGCAAATTCAAGGCAAAGGGCCCTGTTGAAACGCTACCTGGTCGTGGCAGAAAGAAGATGCTGACTTTGACTGCTGTGCGCTACCTGAAGCGTAGAGTGGAGAAAAGTCCCCTTGTGACTGCTGAGGAACTGAGAAAAGATTTGTCAGATGTGGGTACTGAAGCTTCTGCTCAGACAATATGGCGCACACTGCGTAATGAAGGCCTCCATGCCAGAACTCCCAGGCGCACCCCCTTGCTGTCTCCAAAGAATAAGAAGAGTCGACTGCAGTATGCAAAAATCATGTGGACAAACCACAGAAGTTTTGGGATTGTGTTCTGTGGACTGATGAAACAAAATTAGAAGTGTTTGGGCCCATGGATCAACGCTATGTTTGGAGGAGGAAGAACAAGGCCTATGATGAAAAGAACACCTTGCCTACTGTGAAGCATGGCGGGGGGTCAATCATGCTTTGGGGCTGTTTTGCTTCTGCAGGTACAGGGAAGCTTCAGCGTGTGCAAGGTACCATGAATTCTCTTCAGTACCAGGAGATAGTGGATGACAATGTGATGCAGTCCGTCACAAACCTGAGGCTTGGGAGACGTTGGACCTTTCAACAGGACAATGATCCCAAGCATACCTCCAAGTCCACTAGAGCATGGTTGCAGATTAAAGGCTGGAACATTTTGGAGTGGCCATCGCAGTCACCAGACTTAAATCCGATTGAGAACCTCTGGTGGGAATTAAAGAAAGCAGTTGCAGTGCGCAAGCCTAAGAATGTGACTGAACTGGAGGCTTTTGCCCATGACGAATGGGCGAAGATACCCGTAGATCGCTGCAAGACACTTGTGTCAAGCTATGCTTCAAGTTTAAAAGCTGTTATAACTGTAAAAGGATGTTGTACTAAGAACTAAGATTGAATGTCAACTGGGGGTTGAATAAAACTGATAATGATGTGAGCACAGAAAAGAGATTTGTGGTTATTTCATTATAAATGTTATGTTATATTTGTCTGACCTACACGTGCCTCTTTGATTTAATTGTAAGCAGGATGACTGAATGATCAAAATCAGTGTCAAACTGGGCAAAACAATCAATTTCAGTGGGGGTTGAATAATTTTGAATACAACTGTAATGCTATTAAGACAGCTTTGGCCATAACTACCTCCACAGATACAATAAAGTAATGTGTAGGCACAATAGGACGAAGTGTGTTATTTTCTGGATCACCAGGTGAGAATGAAAGAAAGCCTAAAAACGATAACCAATGTAGCCACAACAACTAAGGACTGGTAATGTGCAATATATTACATTTTGGTTTTGAGGTTTAGATTAGCCTTATGGCGTTAAAGGTCTTTAAACAACTGTACCAGACATAAGCTTCAACATGATCAGCTGTTGCCCATTTCTAGTTTAAACTCTAATGCCTAAATCTTCATGCAAATTAATTAAAGAATGGGAATTCTCAGCTGTGGTGTAAACAGAAAAAATGTTCCAGCTAAAAAAAAATGTAAAACATTACAGACAAATTTCTTCTGATATGTAACCAGATTCTTGATAGTGTTAACAGTTTCAGTAATATCAGGTCCCAATTTAGACAGCACTTTTGAATTCCAGACACATAGCTCCTGATGAAATGGTCGGCTATTACCCTGTCTGCATCATTAAAAAAGAAAAAACTGCCCAATAAACCACCTCTAAAATGTAATTTTAATGCTGCTTATTTTCTTATTACACACAGTGGGATAATCTAAACTTCCTTCAGTGTTTTGGTGAAAAGAACTACTACTAAAATAGTATTTTCTTTTAAACTGGGACACTTTGTAAAAGGCACACAAAACAATAAGGTTGATATGTCTTTTTATTAGTTATCAGTATAGGCTTGTGTTGGCATCACAACGTCAGATAATATATCAGTAGCATTTCATCTAAAACCATTTGTCATATTCTGGCTTAATTAACGGGCAAGAAATGGTAGGGAGGTGGAAAACGGAGGGCATTGTGTGACATTGTTCAGCTCTGTTCCATAGTCCTGTAGGTTCAATGGATTAAAGTGAACCCATGCAGGGTTAGGCAACATGCCCACTTTATTGCAAACCCTAGCAGCTACTTATTCTTGTTTCCCCCAACGCCTCTGTTGGCTCATGGAAGTGAAGAAAACAAGCGCTAAGAAAGCTCTAGGATGCAACACCAGGCCTCTCTACCCAGCCCTATTTGACAGCATTATGTGCCTTAGTGGCAAAAAATAACTAGCATCATCTCTAACACATGGGAGGAAGACTAGTGAGTCACATGCTTGGAAGTACCGAATATATCACCTCACTTCCATAGGTGATGGTGGGAGAGCAAAGAGAACAACCAGTTTTGTGGTCAGAATTAAAATAACCATATTTCTCTGCCGTAATTTGTCAAAGCCCAGAATTACTGTAAAGTCCATGTACTTTCTGGGCTCATCAACTTGTGTCTAATGCCGCGTACACACGATCATTTTTCGGCATGAAGAAAATGTTGTTTTTCAAAAACGTCATTTAAAATGACCGTGTGTGGGCTACACATAATTCTTCAGGTTCTGAAAAACGACAATTTTTTTTCGAACATGCTGCATTTTTTAAAAGTCGTTTTAAACTATGTCGTTTTTCGGGTTGTAAAAAATGATTGTGTGTGGGCTAAAACGACGTAAAATACCCGTGCATGCTCAGAAGCAAGTTATGAGACGGGAGCGCTGGTTCTGGTAAAACTACCGTTTATAATGGAGTAAGCACATTCATCACGCTGTAACAGACAAAAAAGCGCAAATCGTCTTTTACTAACACGGAATCAGCTAAAGCAGCCCAAAGGCGAATGGAACTTCCCCTTTATAGTGCCGTCGTACGTGTTGTACGTCACCGCGCTTTGCTAGATAATTTTTTAAAACAATGGTGTGTAGGCAACGTCGTTTTAATGATGAAGTTGGGAAAACTTTGTTTTTTGGACATGCTAAAAAAACAACTTTTTTTTCATGCTGAAAAACGATCGTGTGTACGCGGCATAAGGCTACACTAGGTACTGGGCAGTAGAAGGTTATGGGCAAAATCTGAACATCTGGGTTAAAAGAAGCAAAGACCAGTAGCACAATGGAATGGGGACAAGTAAGAAAGTTTTAACACAAAGTACACTCATCTCTAGCAATTCTAATGTTCAATGTTTATATTTGCACAGAGCTTTTCGGTTCTTGATGCCAGTGATCTACTACAGCACTGAAAGCAGTTTTACTAAAGTTCAGTTGCAGCACCACCTACTTTTAAAATCTGATATTGTGGCACAATCATTTTAAAAAATAAATGTGGTCAATGATTTGTGTAACTGGTCAGATGTCAATCTGTTACAACAGTAGGTTGTGGTTGCAACTGTTGATTATGAAAGAAGTGGGGGTAGCAACATGGTACTGCCTAGATAAACAATGGGCATCGCTTTAATCTTTTGTTTGGCATCTTAAATTATAATTAGCTCCAGCTATCACTGCCAGTGGAAGGAGCCACAGATGAACAGCCAGACCCTACCAAGTCTTATTTCAGTAAAAGAAGCTGGCCATCCCTAAAGACACCAGCAGGCATACAGTACAGTACAGTAGTATTAAGTATACATGTAAGGCAATTATGACAATGGCTGTATTCTCTGTAATGTCTATTATTTGTGCTCTGCATAACGGCTTGCATAAATGAACAGGATGTGGCAATTATTCCTGTTCACACATAACAAAACTACTCCCTACATATATTATAATACATGAAGGGCATCCCACATATTACAAAGTATCTTATAAAAAGAAAGAAAGCAAGCAGAACCGTTAAATGTCTAGTGGGCTAACAATAGTGAAGTCGGAATCCTTGCTGTTGTTGCTGCTGTCATCATCTGGACTGGAACTTAGATTGCCAGAGGAAAGGTGTCCACCCATTAGAGGGTCCGGGAAGGTTAGTGGATTGGATGGAGCCGCTGGTTTCTTGTCTGATGGACCTCCATTTTTCTGCAATGGCTCCTTTTGTGCGGACTCTGAGCCTGCATTGCAGTTACCGGTTTCACCCTCCTTGGAGATCAGGATATAATCATCTGATTGCCGGCTCTCTGTACTTCCAGAATCGTCACCTTCTGCCTAAAATGGGGAATGAACAAGTGTTACAAGTTAGAGGAGAACATTTTAAATGAGATGTACAGTTTGCATACCCTGGCAGAAATTGTAAAATTTGGGCATTAATATTGAAAATATGACTGATCATGCCAAAAAACTGTCTTTTATTTAAGGATAGCAATCACATGAAGCCATTTATTATCACATCGTTTTTTTTATTTTTGTTTTATCCTTTTTAAATCGTTATAACAGAAATCACCCAAATGGCCCTGATAAAAAGTTTACATACCCTGGAATATTTGGCATTGGTACAGACACAGAAGGTGGCACACACAGGTTTAAATGGCAATTAAAGGTTAATTTCCCACATGTGTGAAATTTAAATCACAATTAATGTCTGTGTATAAATAGTCAATGATTTTGTTAACTCTCGCATGGATGTACTAAGCAGGCTAGACACTGAGCAATGAGGGGGTAGAAAAGAACAATCAAAAGGCTTGCGTAACAAGGTAATGAATCTTTACAAAGATGGGAAGAGATATGAATAGATATCAAAAGCCTTGAATATGCCAGTCAGTACTGTTCAATCACTTAATAAGAAGTGAAAAATGTGGGGATCTCTTGATACCAATCCAAGGTCAGATAGATCAAGAAAGATTTCAGCCACAACTGCCATAGAAACTGTTCGGGATACTAGGTAAATCCCATAGGTAACCTTGGGAGAAATACAGGCTGTTCTGAAAAAAGATAGAGTGGTTGTTCTTAAAGTGGAGTTTCCATCCCCAAATATTTTTTTCATTATTGTGCTCATTAGACCTAAAAAATAAATTATTTTTTTATTCACCTGGAAATGCCTGTTGCTATGCGGTCCCACAAAATCTGCCTCGGCTCCTCAGCACGCTAATGCTCCTGGGAAATGTGTGTCATCATTTCCCAGGATGCAGTGCGCTTCCCCATTATAACTCCCCATACAAGACTTCCAGGAAGTAAGTGCTTGTGGGCTTCACAATGCCCACAAGCAAAATGACAACGGTGTGGACATAGTTTTATAAACTATCTCTTTTGAACAACTATGCGGAACGGCGGCGGATTGTAAAATAGTAAGTGACCGGATTTATATTATAAAAACACATGATGAAAGGACATACAGTGCCTTGCGAAAGTATTCGGCCCCCTTGAACTTTGCGACCTTTTGCCACATTTCAGGCTTCAAACATAAAGATATAAAACTGTAATTTTTTTTGAAGAATCAACAACAAGTGGGACACAATCATGAAGTGGAACGAAATTTATTGGATATTTCAAACTTTTTTAACAAATAGTCTCCCTATAAATGCACATGCACTGTGATAGTCTCAGAGGTCAGTTTAAAGCGCAGAGAGCATCATGAAGAACAAGGAACACACCAGGCAGGTCCGAGATACTGTTGTGGAGAAGTTTAAAGCCGGATTTGGATACAAAAAGATTTCCCAAGCTTTAAACATCCCAAGGAGCACTGTGCAAGCGATAATATTGAAATGGAAGTAGTATCAGACCACTGCAAATCTACGAAGACCTGGCTGTCCCTCTAAACTTTCAGCTCATACAAGGAGAAGACTGATCAGAGATGCAGCCAAGAGGCCCATGATCACTCTGGATGAACTGCAGAGATCTACAGCTGAGGTGGGAGACTCTGTCCATAGGACACAAATCAGTCGTATACTGCACAAATCTGGCCTTTATGGAAGAGTGGCAAGAAGAAAGCCATTTCTTAAAGATATCCATAAAAAGTGTTGATTAAAGTTTGCCACAAGCAGCCTGGGAGACACACCAAACATGTGGAAGAAGGTGCTCTGGTCAGATGAAACCAAAATCAAACTTTTTGGCAACAATGCAACACAGCTCATCACCCTGAACACACCATCCCCACTGTCAAACATGGTTGTGGCAGCATCATGGTTTGGGCCTGCTTTTCTTCAGCAGGGACAGGGAAGATGGTTAAAATTGATGGGAAGGTGGCTGGAGCCAAATACAGGACCATTCTGGAAGAAAACCTGATGGAGTCTGCAAAAGACCTGAGACTGGGATGGAGATTTGTCTTCCAACAAGACAATGATCCAAAACATGAAGCAAAATCTACAATGGAATGGTTCACAAATAAACATATCCAGGTGTTAGAATGGCCAAGTCAAAGTCCAGACCGGAATCCAATCGAGAATCTGTGGAAAGAACTGAAAACTGCTGTTCACAACCATCCAACCTCACTGAGCTCGAGCTGTTTTGCAAGGAGGAATGGGCAAAAATTTCAGTCTCTCGATGTGCAAAACTAATAGAGACATACCCCAAGCAACTTACAGCTGTAATCGCAGCAAAAGGTGGCGCTACAAAGTATTAACTTAAGGGGGCTGAATAATTTTGCACGCACAATTTTTCAGTTTTTTATTTGTTAAAAAAGTTTTAAATATCCAATAAATTTTGTTCCACTTCATGATTGTGTCCCACTTGTTGATTCTTCAAAAAAAAAAAAAAAAAAAAAAATACAGTTTTATATCTTTATGTTTGAAGCCTGAAATGTGGCAAAAGGTTGCAAAGTTCAAGGGGGTCGAATACTTTCGCAAGGCACTGTACATTTAAAAAATGCTAATTGTGGTTGGAACCCCGCTTTAAGGAGCACAATACGATGATACTTGAACAAAAAACAGCTGCATTGTCAAGTTGCCAGAAAGAAGCCTTTACTGTACAAGTTCCACAAAAAAGCCGGGTTACAATATGCCCAACGACACCGTGACATGCCTCATTGGAATGCCCAAGGCTTCTGAGAACCAATCAACAATCCTAAATACTGCCCCATGAAGCAGGTGAACAGGTCATTAACACTCTATAAGCTCTGACATACTATTTATTTTATTGACTAGAAAACTGAAATTTATATTTTATGGGGACCTTAAGGGGAATCAAGATTCATACAAAAGAAACCAAAAACCTAACTGGCTTCTCAGATTTAGACTACTTTCACACTGGGGCGGCGGGTCCCTTAGCGGTAAAGCGCCGCTCGTTTTAGCAACACTTTACCGCTGTTTGAGCCGCGCATTTTGCTTCATTCAACGCTTTTAACCCCCGCTAGTGGCCAAAGACGGGGTTAAAAGTGCCTGTGTTGCAGTGCTTCCAAAGCACTGCCCATTCACTCCAATGGGCAGGGGCGGTATAGGAGCGTTGTATACAGCGCTCCTACACCGCCCCAAAGATGCTGCTTGCAGGACTTTTTTCCCATCCTACAAGTGTACCGCCCCCAGTGTGAAAGCACTCAGGCTTTCACACTGGGGAGGCATAAGAGGCAATTTTCAGGCACTATTTTTAGCGCTAAAACGCTTGAAAACTGCCTCAGTGTGAAAGGGGTCTTAGAATACAGAATATGTGAGCAGCTTTCCAAGCTGTATTCATATCTGCTATTTAAACATACCATGTTGGTGTTTTGTTTGCATGCATTGAAATTTGATCTGTGCTTGTTTAGATGTTGCTGTTAAGTGCAGCCATTGGTATTTCCTCCTTTGTGATATGGAAGCTGTGTAAGGCTGGATTGTTTATAATGGCACTCACGGACATTAGCCTTTTCTTGTTTATGTGCTGGATAGCAGGGAATGTTTCTATTTTTATGGCAGCATGAGTTGTATGGGTCATGATGACTAGAAACTGGATGAGCCCAGCAAGACCCACCACAGAAAAAAAGTAACTAATAACAATACAACTGAAATGTCGCGCTGTCTGCTATATGTTCTTTCCTTTATACTGTATGTGAATTTTCTTATTAAAACTCTTCCTAAACCTCACCCCCATCTTTAGACTTGGAATGGCAATATGGCAAATCTGGTATTAGCCAGAAAGGCTAGATCTAGGTTCTAGGCACACCTGGACCTCCAAACCTTTGGTAATGTAGGTGGTGTTTAATACAATAGTCACCGTTTGAATGCTCTAGATCAGGGGTCTCAAATTGGCGGCCCTCCAGCTGTTGCAAAACTACAAGTCCCATGAGGCATTGCAAGGCTGACAGGCATGACTCCCACAGGCAGAGGCATGATGGGAATTGTAGTTTTGCAATAGCTGGAGGGCCGCCAGTTTGAGACCCCTGCTCTAGATTCACTACTCCCAGAAATTCTATAGCACTGGCCCTGACAGCTGAACTGCAAAATTCTGTCTGCCATACAAATCTAGAAAAATAGTTGCATTTCAAGGTATCCAGCATATGCATCATGGATGGATCCTTATGGCTAAGCCCACTGGTTGGACGAAATGCATGAAGGAGTAAGGATCGCATTTGGGTCATGTACTTTCTAGTACAATAGAGTAAGATTAATTACCTGGCTACCTCGGAGTGTGACTATATTTTGGACTGTATGTCCATGTGTGGTGGGAGCTACATCAAGCCCACTGGCAGCATTCTGCACCCTTTGTGATGAGAAGCTGCTAAAATAAGTAAAGGAAGTGTAGACACAAGACGATGGCGGGAGTCTCTGGGCCAGATTCACAGAACAGATACGACGGCGTATCTCCTGATACACCGTCGTATCTGTTGTTCTATCTATGCGGCTGATTCATAGAATCAGTTCCGCATAGATAGCCCTAAGATCCAACAGGTGTAATTGACTTACACCTTCGGATCTTAGGATGCAGTACCTCGGCCGCCGCTGGGTGGAGTTTGCGTCGTATTCCAGCGTCGGGTATGCAAATTAGCAGTTACGGCGATCCACAAAGGTTTTTCCCGTCGTTACGTCGGCGCAAGTCTTAGTTTCCCATCGCAAAATTAGGGGTACTTTAACATGGTGTAAAATTACTCCACCATGTTAAAGTATGCCCGTCGTTCCCGCGTCGCTTTTGAATTTTTTTTCCCGGCGTAAGTACGTTACGCACGTCGCGATTCACAAACACGTCGCGCCGCCGTAATTTCGCACAAAGCACGCCGGGAAAATTGCGAACGGAGCAAGCGCAGTACGTCCGGCGCGGGAGCGCGCCTAATTTAAATGGTACCCGCCCCATTTGAATTGGGCGGGCTTGCGCCGGACGTGTTTACGATACACCGCCGCAAGTTTACAGGTAAGTGCTTTGTGGATCGGACACTAACAATGAAAACTTGCGGCGGTGTAACGTAAACGGGTTACGTTACACGGCCGCAATCGTACCTGAATCTGGCCCTCTGTTTTTGTGGTTTCATCACCTATTAAAACAAGTTCTTATTGCCGGTCTCTCTACAGCAAATAGTCTGGATCCCATTCAAGTATTTTAGATGTATACTAAAAGATGCAGAGGCATGCATGTACTAAAACATACTACAGCTTTATGTTTCTGTTTTCAGTTAACTTTCTTTTTATATCTGCAAATTTTTGTTTAGGAATGCTAATCCTTTAAGACAGTACACTGCCAATTTATGATACTACAAACTTCCCATGCTTTTCTAATTTCAGAAGATGCATAAAATAATAAATTAAAAAATCTCATTAAAAGACCCCATTAAAGAACATATTTTATTATTACGCGGCTTCACGAAAACCACATTGAATTATTTTTATTTTATGTTTCAGCTAGGATAACGCTGGAAGAGCCTCTAATAGGGTTTACTGGCCAAGATCCAGCTGTGCGATGATGGCACTGATCCAAGGATAAATGAAAGGTTTGCCCAAAGGATCTGGGGATATACAGCTCATGGAATGAACAGACATTCAGATGTGGTTTAGCATGAAAAGGGAAAATAACAAGCCACGGACAAATGTATACATACTGTATTGAGCCCTTCTCAGATTTAGGGAATTTACCATGACATGAAGCATGTCTCCTTTGCTGCTGGCTAAATGGATGATGACAGGAGGAACTTGTAGTGGCTCTCCCAGATAATGACCTTATACATAATGCTATATGTCTTCTTGACATCTACTGTACCATTGTTCAAGATCAGGGACTACTCAATATTAAACACATTAAAACTTGCTGAACTCTGTCTTCATGGTGCCATTGTCTTAGTGCACATTGTTAACAATGTTTTTTAATGTTTTGTAATTACTGTTGTTTCTGAAAGACTAAATATTGCGAAAACATTTTTTTTAGTGTATATAATGAAAGTTAAATTCCTCTGAGGATATTTCTGTCCGTAATTCTATTAGGAGATTTTCTCTCTATTTCTATCTCTGTGATGCCTGTACAAGAAAAAAAAATGGGGGTGGGGGTTCATCTTTTACACCTGGCCCCCATCCTCCTGCTGTCATACTTTGGTGGACTTTCAGCACCTACTCAGATGGACTGTTAGGCCTACCAAATATTGCTTTACACTATAAAGCAGAAGAAATGCCCAGGATTTATATTTGGTATTATAAAGTAAACAACAAATTATAAAAGCCTCTTGGAAATACCCTGGCAGGTAAAAAATCAAGCACATGCATCATGGGTCCACAACATACTGTAGAAGTTTCTCAGGATCTCCTTGAACACACCATACATTAAAGATCTGGGACTGCTTTAACAAATTTGGCACCTCCGCCAATATCCTTAGAGGCTTTCCATGGTTTCGACCCCCAGTGTATCCCTAGCTTTCTTACAGTTGAGGGGTGCAGACAGAGATCCGCTATTTCAAATTCAAACATCAACCCATGAACAACCGGAGACAGAGGTTTTGACAATTTCCAATGGATCACTGGAGATATACACATTTACTCAATTTTGTTACCAAATGTTTCCCACTCACGAGATTCCTAAATTTTCTGTCCCTCTTTGAGACTCTCTGTGTAGCAGAAGCTGAAACATACATTCTTTTCTTAAGAATCTGAACTTTATTATGATAAGGAATGGGAAAGAGAACTTGGATGTACCTTCTCTGCCCACCAAACAAACAAGATAGTTCGATTATCTCAGAGATATTCTATCAATATACGAACTCAGGAACCCTGTTATATCATGTCTAGGCCTATAAACATTTATAATAAAAGTATATTGCCATATATTCTTAATGTGCCAAAAGCCTTATTGCAGTGTTCTGAAAAGGCCTCCGTTCCCAACCATTGCTAAATGGGTTACTAGTGGCAATACCATTATGAAGGTTGAATGCTGGAGCTTCTCAAATATGACACATTTTATGAGATTTTGGCAACTTGGATACACCACCACAGTGAAAATTCCTCAAAAAAACATCCAACCAACCTTGATCAATAAAAAAAAATCCAAGTACATAACCTCTCAGACATTCTCACAGCAACAATAACCATCCTCTTTTCTTCTTAACCTAATCATCTCATTTACAACTGTCCATTGTTTAATGGCTGACCCCCTCCTACCCGTCATTAGTTTGGTCCTTTACTTATTGGTCCTAATTACTGATATTTAATATCCTCAGTTGCACTGGCTGCTTTTCCTCACCCATGATTATCTTCCCTATGTGCTCCCTACCTAAAGCCATGTACACATGGGCCAAATGTCGGGACACATCGTCTGGTTCAAAAAAACTGTCTGACATTTGGCCAGAGTATATTGCCACCCTGTCTGACAGAAGCTGGCCATTTGGCCGGCTTCTGTCAGACGAGCATGCTGGAAAACCAGCAGAGGACGACTCCCGATCAGCGCTCTCAGCCAATGGCAGAGAGCGCTGATCAGAGTGTTCTGGCGGGAGAGTGGGGGGGAGGCGTCCTCCTGTCAGAACACAACAGTTCAGCAGGGGAGATCGCTATATTAAAGAGGAAGTAAACCCTCATGATTTTTTTTTATTTTAAAAACCCTGCAAGAGAAAGTCATAATGAGCTAGTATGCATAGCATATTAGCTCATTATGATCAACTTACCTGAGATTGAAGCCCCCGAAGTTCTCCTCCGTGCCCTCCGCCGCCATGTCTCCGACGATCTTCTTCCTGTTATCACCGTCCGATCCCCGCGAATGCGCGAAAATTCGGCAATAACCCCCGAATTTACTATTCACAAAAACGGCACACTCAGTGCGCCTGCGCCGTTGTCTTCGATGTGCATGGGCCATAGACATTGGTGCCCGTTTTTGTGAAAGTATCTCCTTAACTGTGTAGGTTAAGGAGATATTTCTTGTACCTACAGGTAAGCCTTAATCTAGGCTTACCTGTAGGTGCAAGTTGTGTGGTTGGCTTTACAACCACTTTAACTTTGCATGGTTAGTACAGACGGAAAAAAACCCTCTAGAGGTGGCACTGTGTAGAAGCACTAAAAATACTAAAAAATATAATTTATAGTGATCATAAAAAGGTGTCTTTACCTTTTTATGATCACTCTTTACTATTACATATACATTTGTATGATTCCTTGTATGTTCTACAACGTTTTTAATCCATTTGTACCATTAAATAATATTTTTAATAATTTGACATCTATTTCGTGCCTATACAGTCCCACCTCTAGAGTTTTTTTTTGTATATATAATAGAGATGATGGCACTTCACATACTAAAGCCTGACAATTTTTTTTTGTTCAATCAAGAGAAAGGCCGGTATGGGAGAGACCTGTCATTCGCACTGCCCATTACCTCACTTCATAGTGTGTAACCTGGCTCAGCCTCAGTGCCACTGCATTGCTGAAAGGCAGCCAATGGCTGTACAGCAATGCCAGTTTCTGAAATTCCAGCCAATGAGGCTGTAGCAATGTTCCTGCATGATGTTAGCCCTCCCACTTTCCACAGTGATGTGAGAAGGAAGGAGGAAAAAAATACAGAGGAGAATAAGTGAAATAATAAAAGAGGTGAGTGAGGACGAAGTTAGAGTATATTTTCAGTTAGTACATTTTCATACAGAAGTAGGGAGGACCCTCACCATGCCAACATCCAAAAAACATATATTTAAGGATTGACCAAGTCCAAAAATTTGTGGACACACAATGAGAGAGAGAGAATCAGTAAAAAAAAAGTATACATTTTAATACAACATAATAAAAAACACATAAACAACATACAAACAACACACTGTATGGACACAGTTGCCAGTTACCCAATAATGCAGTTATAGAAGACTGGACCTAATGGTACAAAGATTAATTTAATACTGTATCAAGGTAAGAGAAGAATTTCGGATCCAGTAATGCCTCCAAAAACATGCTCGTCGACAAGCAAGTTTTTGGAGGCATTACTGGATCAGAAATTCTATGCACAGAGTCTGGGCATCACCAGGGGGAGAGATTGTGGGGGAGTTTGGGGGATGAAGTATAGCAAGAAGCCTCTGGTGGTAGATCAGTGTCCTGGGAAAGGTGGGGATCTTGTGTGGTCTGGTCTCAACACGAGTAGCCCATCACAGGTAGAAACACAGGCCAGTAATCACATGTAGCAGATCACATGATCTTTGTGTGGCCTGGTTCTAATTCAAGTCCATGCAGATAGCACATCGCAGCAGTGGAAAACAACATGAAGCTCTGGTGTAGCCTGACTTTAACTCAGGTCCACAAAGGTAGAACTTTACAGGAGAAAAGTGAGCAAGAAGGTCCTGTGTGGCCTGGCCTCATCTCAGGCCCATGCAGGTAACACACTGCAAGAGGGGAAACACACATGTGTGCCGGTTCTGTGCACCTGGCAGCAACTCAGAGTGCACACAGAAAACCACATCTTTAAGAGAGGAAGCAGACACCAGGAAGCCACTAGCAGCACATTACAGGGTCCTAGGGTTGGTGGAGGGCACATCGCAACAGAGCAAGAAGGGAAGATGTGTAGTGCCCAGGTCCACACAGGCAGCATCATCATCCAGAAAGTGTAAGGAGGAAGAACACACACAGCCCCCGCTCAGATATTTAACCCTAAGAGGGGGCATGATCCCATGGCCAGGTAACATGATGCTTTGTGTCAGGTTGTGCCGGTGGCAGGCTCTGTCCACTTTTACCCCAGCTGCTCAGGAGTGTGGCTGAGGGTGAGCTCTTTGCCCCCAGCAGGCACTGCAGAGGTTGGGAGACAGAGGTAGGCAGCCTTTGTCCTGTGCACTCGAGAAAAAGGGAATAACCCCTACGATCTCCTTCTCCTTCTGCACAGAGGGAAAGAGAACAGTGATGCTATATCATCTATTTATATATTACATTATGCATTTTAGAAGAAGGTTGTGTGCCGGAGAATCTATTAACTGTCACAGTGTTCTGCACTAGTATAAAAACAAACTAACAACACATAATTGTATTTAATGAAACTGAAGTTACCTCAAGCAAGTGTACCTTTTTATGGCATTGAGCTTCCTGCATCTCCTTGGCAAGACCATCACGTTCATCTTTTCTTTGCAGGTTAGAGCAATAGTGATCATCTCTGATGGTTATCTCCTCATTCTCTTCAGCTTCAAGAAGGCTTTGGTTGAACCTTAGCGATCCTTTTAAAATGTCCTTTACCTGGTGGTAGATAACATAGCTCAAGTCTACATTCTTATCAGAACCTCTTGCACACATGTTATACAAAAGCCTTCCCTGGCCTAGCATGGCACACTTCCCTACATTTGCATATACCAGCAAAATATGCTACCAACTGTCCAATGAAATACTGTATATAGCGTAAAAGCAAATATAGATAAAAGCTCAATCAATCCTTTCCCAAACCATAAGGTCAGGCTGTCAGCAGACATATGTAATATGGTAATTAAATGTGATAGAAATGGCAGCTGGACGTATGTTTTTGCTGATTAACACAGCATGAAAACTTTTAATTTACAGCTAGACAACCCATCATATACGGAACAAATTCAGAATTTCAGGAAAGAAATGGATACTGTTTAGATAACCTCCCAAATTAAGTTTGGGAAAGGCAACTTGTGTAAAGTATTGATCCTACATTCATATAAGATCCATATGCAGAAATTTTCATTAAAAAATTAACACATTCAGCTGTGTGCTAGATCCTTCTCATAAAGCAGATTTTTACTCCATAAAATACCCGAGTAATTTCCAAGTGGTGATCCAATCTTTTGGAATACATTACTAATCTTCAGTGTTGCAGCAATATCAGCAATAAGGTTGTAATCCAAGTAGAAGTCCAACTTTATACTGGTATTATGTCTTTCATAATATGTTTGAAGCCAAACCTGATGATCAAACTCAGCTTCAAAATTTCACAAGAA
This sequence comes from Rana temporaria, assembly GCF_905171775.1. Lineage (NCBI taxonomy): Eukaryota > Metazoa > Chordata > Amphibia > Anura > Ranidae > Rana > Rana temporaria. The sequence goes on from NC_053493.1 coordinate 103,016,851, forward strand.
TGTACACAGAATTTGGGGCCGACATTTGGAGGCAGGAAAAAGTCGAATTACTGAAATTTGACAATGTGAAGTAGGTTCTTTTACCATAAGATTAAAAAAAAAAGAATACATAACATGGTTTGATTTCTTATAAGATACAGTAGGTGTTTGTGATATTGTGTTTTTAGCACGACAGCATCGCGCTGATTCTCGGCGACATGGTGCCGAGATCTCGCACTCACTGGAATAGTGACAGCACATCCCAGCAAGCGCGTCATAGAAGCGACGGGAGATCCGACTTGGATTCCCGCCAATTCTACACGTGTGCGGCGTTTGTTATGAATCCTGAGGGGGAAGTCCCCGCCGGATTTTAAATAAAAATCCGGCATGGGTTCCCCCCTCAGGAGCATACCGGGCCCTTAGGTCTGTTATGGGTTGTAAGGAGAGCCCCCCTACGCCGAAAAAAAACGGCGTAGGGGGTCCCCCTACAATCCATACCAGACCCGTATCCAAAGCACGCTACCCGGCCAGCCAGGAAGGGAGTGGGGACGAGCGAGCGCCCCCCCCCTCCTGAGCCGTACCAGGCTGCATGCCCTCAACATGGGGGGGTTGGGTGCTCTGGGGCAGGGGGGCGCACTGCGGCCCCCCCACCTCAGAGCACCCTGTCCCCATGTTGATGAGGACAGGGCCCCTTCCCGACAACCCTGGCCGTTGGTTGTCGGGGTATGCGGGCGGGAGGCTTATCGGAATCTGGGAGCCCCCTTTAATAAGGGGGCCCCCAGATACCGGCCCCCCACCCTAAGTGAATGAGTATGGGGTACATCGTACCCCTACCCATTCACCTGCAAGAAAAGTGGTAAAAACACAAATAAACCACACAGGGTATTAAAATATTTTATTAGTCTGCTCCGGAGGCCCCCCCTGTCTTCTTTATTAGCTCTTTTACCAGGGGGAGCTTCTTCTTTGACGTCTTCGGGTGGGTGGGGGCCGCCGTCTGGTTCTCTTCCACCGCCGGGGGGGGGTCGCTTTTAAAAAAGCCCCCACCCCCCGGCGGGTTTCCTCCGGCGTCTTCGGCGGGGGGGGCTTCTTCTTCCGCTATCCCGACGGGTCTTCTCCGCTATCCGGGGGGTCTTCTCAACTCTGCGGGGGTCTCCTTCTATGTTCGCCGCTCTCCGCTGTTGACTCGGCGCACCCCGGTTCTTCGTCTCGCTGTCCGGTGCCTTCTTCCGTGCTGTACGTCTTCTTCTCCTTCCGTGCTGTGAGTTCTTCTTCCGTGCTGTGACGTCATGTTCTTCACTTCTCTTCTTCTCCCGATGTTGACACGCCGGCTCTTCTCGCTGAAATGACTGATGCGCGCCTTGCATCGGACCTATATAGGCCTCACAGTCCCATCATGCTCTGTACCTACCCATGTGATACCTACCCACGTGGTAGGTATCACATGGATACCTGGTACGGCTCAGGAGGGGGGGGGGGGCGCTCGCTCGTCCCCACTCCCTTCCTGGCTGGCCGGGTAGCGTGCTTTGGATACGGGTCTGGTATGGATTGTAGGGGGACCCCCTACGCCGTTTATTTTCGGCGTAGGGGGGGCTCTCCTTACAACCCATAACAGACCTAAGGACCCGGTATGCTCCTGAGGGGGGAACCCATGCCGGATTTTTATTTAAAATCCGGCGGGGACTTCCCCCTCAGGATTCATAACAAACGCCGCACACGTGTAGAATTGGCGGGAATCCAAGTCGGATCTCCCGTCGCTTCTATGACGGCTCTGTCTCCATCGCGGCAAGCCAGCTTGGCGCTGGCTCCCGCGATGGGGCTCGTAGGTGCTCAATCTCGCCGAGAAAGAGAGCGAGATTGACACAAAATCGGGTTCACCTACTGTAGGGTAGTTGTGTACTCCTAGAATGTTCAGAAGGGACATTTTCTATGTCTTCACGCAAGGTTTACATACATTTAACACAGGATTCATACATTTTTCCAATCGAATTGAATAGAAAATGTTTGAATCGTGTCTGATTTATACACAGACCCTTAGGGGAGATGAACTAAAACCGGAACACTCAGAATCTGGTGGTTAGCTTCTAACTTCAGGTTGTTCAATTAAAGTGGTTATATACCCTCATGGTTTACTTGCACCTACAGGTAAGCCTACATTAAGACTTACCTGTAGGTGCTTGCAATATCTCCTTAACCTGCATGGTTAAGGAGATATTTCCAGAAAAGCGGGCGACGATATATCGCGCTGCAATTGAAGCAAATCAAAATGCGTGACGCTGTCGCCCAAAAGAAGCTTCTTCATGAGCGATAAGCTTTGTGATTGCAGCATAATTTATCGCGGCTAAACTGCACCACGCTTAGGGTGCCATTAAAAAGTAAGGGCATTGCAAATGTATTTTGCAACAATTTGGAATCTCGGGCAGAATCGCGGCAATTTCGCCCGTAATTCCAATCGCCTAGGTGTGAATGGAGCCTCAGAAGTGATTTCCCTTTAGGAGCATCTCACCAAAAGTTACATTTTTATTGCACCGGATTCCCAAAACCTGACTTGTACCTTAATGCAGACTTCTGAAAAAATTATGAAGGCAATCACACAAGCAGGAATTGCCATATGTGGGGGGAGTTCTGTACACCATCTGTGTACAGAACATCTCTAGGTTGCCATATTGCATTGCATTTTATAGAAAATTACAGTGCTGCAAATTGAAAACAAAAGTTGTAACTGTATATACTATATTGCTATACTGATTTATTTTCATTTGCTATTTTGTACCCACAAAAGTGGCGTTAGCCTTTAAAGTAACCCTGTACTGAATGAGAGTGTATGTAGGCTACCATTGCGACTGTTAGATCAGATTTTTTTTTTTTTACCATACTGATTAAATAAAAATAATACTTTCCCAGGGAACAATTAGATCAGTTCAGTTAGCTTGTTCTAAGTCAGTGAATCAGAAATATTGAATCCAGAAACATTTTTTTTGCAGAAGGAAAACATCAATATAACTGTATTTCTATTATTTACTGTAGGGTGAATCCGACAGCCTTCCTTTTTAAAACTCTCTTTAAATACAGGTAGCATAAGGTTTCTGGTATCACATTTACTGGCCTGAATGTCCTCTTCTGTGCATCACTCCGAAACTGGTTTCATTTGGTTACTAGGAGCTTGACCTACTTGACTTCAGAGCTAAGCCCTGCCAACCCTGTCCTATAAGAATGGCCTTATGAGTCACGGAACAGATGATGGCAGGTGAATGGGCTTAGCACCACAGTGTGTACTTAATGGATTCTCACATGTAAAAGAAACATATTGTGAAATATAGCTATACATACCTGCTTTAGTACAGCTAGAGACACCTGGATTTTATCTTCTCTTTCCAGCTTCTCTTGTAATATAGCATCTTGGATATGACCTGAGCCACAAAAGACAATAGTAAAACAATTTGAATGTATACAAAATGTACATACAAGTTATTTGGTAATGGTGGTCATACATGCTTTTGGTGGTCATGGCAAAGAAAGTTAACTCCCACATTCCCCTTCCCTAATAGTAATCATGGCAGTAAAAGTTAACCCCCAATGAAAGTTACCACCTACCCCTTCCTGTGTTGGAGGTCATGGCAGTAAAAATTGACCCACCCTTCCCCTTCCTGCACTGGTGGTCACATGGTGGTTAAAGTTGACCACCCTTCCTGCACTGGTGGTCACATGGCAGTGGAAGTTGACCCCCTTCTTCTTCCTGCATTGGAGGTCATGGTAGTGAAATGAAATCTCCATTTCTGGTGATGGCATTTAACCGCCCCCCCCCCCCACTAGTGATCCCTTACCTATCACATGCTCTTTCTTACCCCATGTTGGGACTTAACTTGTATTGGGGGTGGACATGACCCTGTCTTACAGTCTTTCTTTTAGTGGCAGGTAACGGAACACTGAAGCATTCCAGCGCCCGGCTCCCAAATGCCACTCTGCTATCTATATGGTGGCCAATAGCCCACGGGCCTCACACAGAGGTGTTAACTAGGGTCCGCAGGCTGTGTGTTGTGCACCAGTAATCTAGACTAAGGACATACTATCATTGCTGTTTCTTTTGTGTCTTACAGCAAGTATTTCACATGGATTTCTTTGTGTGCAATTTCCACATAATAACAGAGAGAAACAATAGGAATACAAATTAAACCTCTTAAATCAAATCATCTCATTTACCTAATATGTAATTAACCTTGCGGTAGCTGATGCTTGTTGTTGAAAATTTCTACCAGCAAATCAATTCTTACATATTGATGAAGCTACAGGAGCAAAGCGGGATAGCAAATATACAGTAATTCAATTTTTAAATACAGCTTAAGTCATGTTGCTCCTTTATTAGAATTTTATTGGATATGAGGTCATCTTTTCTCTGGATTTAAAGCTGAACTTCAGGTAGATATTAAAAAATACACAATTAATGCAGCTCTCTATTCCTTAAAGGGGTTGTAAAGGTACAAAAAAATCCCCTGAATAGCTTCCTTTATCTTAGTGCAGTCCTCCTTCACTTACCTCATCCTTCGATTTTGCTTTTAAATGTCCTTATTTCTTCTGAGAAATCCTCACTTCCTGTTCTTCTGTCTGTAACTCCACACAGTAATGGGAGGCTTTCTCCCTGGTGTGAAGAAAGCCGCTTGAAGGGGGAGGGGGCGAGCAGGAGTGTGAGGACACACACTAACACACAGCTCCTTTCTCTATCTGCAAAGTACAGAGAGAGAGTCCTGACTTGCCTGCTCGCCCCCTCCCCCTCAAGAGGCTTTCTCCACACCAGGGAGAAAGCCTTGCATTACTGTGTGTAGTTACAGACAGAAGAACAGGAAGTGAGGATTTCTCAGAAGAAATAAGGACATTTGAAAGCAAAATCAAAGGATGCGGTAAGTGAAGGAGGACTGCACTAAGGTAAAGGAAGCTATTTAGGGAAAACATTTTTTACCTTTACAACCCCTTTTAGGCTTTTTTCTCAAGAAGTGTAGGTATCTGAATTTGACCTGGTATCAGCCTCTTGCAGTCTACTGTACAACAAGGGCTCAGATTGAGAATAAGAGAAGCAGCACAAGGAGTGGCAGAGCTGTGCAAGTCTAGTAGAGGTGATCATATTGTGTTGACATACATGCAAAAAGGCTGTCACCATGTCACTGAACACATCATTCCAGTTGGTTCGAACTAAATATTTGCAGCCATCTTGTGGAGTAATTTTCAACCCTTTTAATTTTAAATATGTGGAAACATTAGAAGCTCAGGCTAGTTTGTGTTGCATTCTATCTTTCCTATTGGGAAATTTGCCTTAACTACTAACTGTCACATCATAAAGCGATGGTCTATCTCTCTAAGGGTACCGGAGACACAAACAAACAGAAGAGTTGGAATGTGTCAGATTTTTATTAATGTCTTTGTCATACTTTCATAGGGACATGCAGGTGACAGATTGCCAACTTCAGATGAACTCTTGCACTCTATCGAAAGTGTCAGTCTCACACAAAGGAAGCTGAAACTATAAATCTAACCAAAAATAAAGTAGTTCTGCACAACCGTAATAATTACTGACTGAATAGTTACATTCCTGTGACTGCCACTTTCAGGTAAGTATAGGCTTGTGGATACAAATTACGCTTTCTGCACTTTTCTCTGATTTTGTAGCTCTATTTTGGATAGAATGGGGCAGACTTGCAACCTCAGCTGGATTGCTATTGGTGTCGACTGCGGTTATTTCCCTTGACTTCCTATTTCAGTGTCCAATTCAGGGGACATTTTCCATCAGGGGGGCACAGATTAGGTTGTCAGATCCATTCTGGTCAAAAAAACAACTGTCAACTAGTGCAAGAATTTTTACAGGAGTTATATATCGAGTAAAATCCTTATCAAGTTGCAGAATTAGCCCTGTTGAAACTTTACTTTTTGGTGTGACAAAATACATGGAAAGCCACATAAATGCATCTAGCATAGAGATCAACAGAACTGCATAATAAAAACTTGGTACATTTACATGTATTTTAATAGAGAAGATACCCATCAACTTAGAAAACACATTCAAGAATATATGAAAAATTGCACGAGTTTCAAAACACTAATGTAAGCAAATTGAAAACTGGAAATGTGTGAATTTTCAGGCACCAAAAAGACTTGAACTTCACATTATCTTAAATAAAATCAATATACTTTATTATACAATGTATAACATCATATAAAATTGGTCATGACCCCTTAATTGTCAGTACATATAGTGCACAGCCATTCCTATTTACAGGTGTCTCTATGAGTTCCTAGAAAAGTAGTGGCTTCAACATGTTTCACAGGTAGCTTTATCAGGAAGGCACACTAGCCAGACACACACATCTGCCTGTGGTGGGATTTCAGACATGGGCCCAAATAGCAGATCAGGCATTGACTCCTCAAGCATCATAGTAGCAGACAGGTGGGATTTTTTTTTTTAATTTCTGTCCTTCATCCAGCAGACAACCCAATGCCCTGACCCACAACCTCACACTTATACCTTCTTAACATTCTTTGCAGCAGCTGTTATTCCATAGAGGACTGTGGAGTGTCAGAAAATAAATAGCTAGTAAAAATTGATGGATGATTTTGGAATGGAAGAGCAGGCAATGTGCTCAAGAGACCAGAAGAGACTTTTTCTGAGATGCACTATTTGGCTGCTAGACAGAATAACCACCCCAGAACATGTTTTTTTTTTTTTTTTTTTTTTTTTATCAGACATAACAGATGTCAAGATTTCTTGTGTTCATCCTGCAAGTCAAATATTTTACATCTTCTGATAGCTGATCCAGAGGAATTGGAGGTGTAATCTGATCTGACCTTTTATAACATAGCAAGCTGTTAAATAAAAATAAAAAAATGTTTTGCTCAAAAAAATAAATAAGGTATAAGTATATCCCAGCTCAATTTTTAAATTACCACTTCACTATATAATTTATTCTATTGCGTTAATTCTATTAATTAATTCTATTTAAACTCTCTTAAGGGAGCAGCAAAAACCTGACAGGATGGGAAAAAAGTACACTTGGTGTGAACAACCTGTGAAATTCTAATCGCATTTCAATCTGGCATTCTAATCCTACGTAGTGATTTGATTGTACCCCTTAAAGTTGTAATGAACTCCTATTTTGCACTTGTATCTATGTAACCTATAATAAGGCTTACCTATAGGTACAATGAATATCTCACAAACTTGTTGGCCCAGATTCTCAAAGGGCTTACGACGGTGCAACGCAATGTACGCCGTCGTAAGTCCTAATCTGGGCCGTCGTATCTATGCGACTGATTCTTAGAATCAGTTACGCATAGATAAACATTAGATCTGACAGGCGTAAGGCTCTTACGCTGACGGATCTTAAATGCAATTTTTTTTTCGCCGCTAGGTGTCGCCTTCCTGGTCGAGTATGCAAATTAGCAAAATACGCGAATTCCCGAACGTACGCGCGGTCGACGCAGTGAAGTTACGACGTTTACGTTAGATTTGCGACGCATAAAGTTTCCCCTGCTATATGAGGGGCAACCAATGTTAAGTATGGCCGTCGTTCCCGCGTCGAAATTTAAAAATGTATGTCGTTTGCGTAAGTCGTCCGTGAATGGGGCTGGACGCCATTTACGTTCACGTCGAAACCAATGACGTCCTTGCGACGTCATTTAGCGCAATGCACGTCGGGAAATTTTAGGAACGGCGCATGCACAGTACGTTCAGCGCGGGAACGCGCCTAATTTAAATGATCCACGCCCCCTACCCGGCTTATTTGAATTAGGCGGGCTTGCGCCGGGGGATTTATGCTACGCCGTCGCAACTTTACAGGCAAGTTCTTTGTGAATAAAGCACTTGCCTGTAAAACTTGCGGCAGCGTAACATAAATGACATACGTTACGCCGCCGCAGTTTTACGCCCAGATACGAGAATCTGGGCCGTTGTGTTTAGGAGATATTCACACTGGATGCAGCCGGTGACGTCACTGGCAAACGTGCTCTGAAGGCCTGGCATACCATGCCGGACCTTCAGAGCTCCGTGCCGGAGCCAAGGGCTTCCGCACGCATGCAATGGAGTAAAGAACTCGGATGGAAGACCAAGTGAGGATGGAAGCCCTGTTATCAGTGACAGCACACCGCTGGAGGGCTTTGTTCTAACATAAGTATTTCATAATGTGCTAGTAAGTGATGCATACTATCACAATATGCCATTGTCCTGCAGGGGATTTTTTTTTTTTTTTTTACATGCTGCGGTTTACTACAGATTTAAACCCCTTGTGGACATTTCTTCTGGAGCATCCTCTATTCCTGACCAGACATTACATCAAATTAAAAAGGAACTTTGGTCTCTTCTTTTAAAAAGTTAACAGTCAGAAACTACAAATACTGTAGCTGATGATTTTTTTTGATTTTTTTTTTACTTAAGCGTTTTTATTAGGAAAAGGTAGTTTACAATACAAACTGGTATCAAATATAAATCCGTACAAAAAAGATGAAAAAATTATACTTCAGACAATACTTTACAATGATGTACCCATTGTTGTGAACAAACTCAATGAAACTCAAAGTACAGTACTTGGTGTGGTATGATGAGTCCAGTTTCTAAATGAAAAACACAACCAAACAGCGACCAAGACAGGTCAAAAAGAAAAAGAAAACAATTGGTCATTCTAGTAAACGATAAATAACCAAAGGGTTCCACTTAGCTTCATAGGTAGGCATTGAGTCATGCAATGTATGAAATATTTTCTCAGATAACATTATCTGATTCACACGCAAGATAACTTGTGAGAATGGAACTGCAGTAGATTTCCAATTAAGGGCAATCGCTCAATGTAGTGCAATACAAATAGTATGTATCAATCTCATGAGGGGCTTTGGTACATCTAGGGTAGATGATGATTTTTTAACAAAAAGACATCTAGCATTCCAGGATTTTAGCATGTCTTCACCCATGCCAGTTCTTCACCAGGCTTTGAATCCTCAATGCCACCATCTTGGATGTGGGAGTTGACTTCCTGTTGTTTCATATACGACTCCCCAATGCTCATGCACAAGATTGCATGGTGCTTTCACACTGGTCCCACAGCCTCTTGGGATGTTTGACATGACCCAGGGGGTTTAGGGCCAACGGGGGGGGGGGGGGGGGCAGGCTAAGCTTTAGTAATTTTTGCCTGAGTATGAATTTCGGAAGTGGGAGAGGGTACCTCTCAAAAAAAGATACATGCGCTCAGAGAAAAATAAAGACCAACCAATATGTAGGGGGTAGGAGGAGCGGAACTTTCATTTCAAGTGAAGTTTCACTTTAAGCTCCAACTTTCAACTCTGACTTTACATGACAAATGGTGTGCCTTAAATCCTAACATGAAAGCTTATACTTAATTCTCCCATCCACACAAAAGAATACTCCAGAATAGATTATCTATTTCTATCACAACCAGACCTGACCTATCTTAAGTCTGCCACTATCAAACAATGATTATTTTGGATCTTTACCACATCACCATGACTTTGCTTTTCACAGAGACAGAATGCAGATCCAAGATATGTAAACTTTAATCTTCATTGTTGAGCGATCCAACCAGTCTTAAAGTCATTTAAACCTGCTTGAGGGACTACTTTACGCACAACGCTATCCTTTTTACAAGGGTGCCTGGGATAATATAGAAGCTGCACCTGCCTCGGTACGGCTTGGAGAAATAATGTGTACTAGAATACAAGAATTATGTTCCAACCCACAGGACAGGGTGAAAATTAATGAACACCTGTCGGTTACCTTCAAAATCAGCCATTGAACAAGAGAGGGATGTCCCCTATCCCCAATTATCTTTATACTGACTCTTGAACCCTTTCTCCACCGCATGCCGTCCAATCCTAAATCCTAAAATGTTTTATAATTAAAGAATATAAAATAGCGGCTTTCACTGATAATATGTGCCTTTTTCTGTCAGAACCATTTACTACTTAACCCAAATGACTAAAATAATTGGTAGTCTTTAGTAAACTCTCAAATTTAATAATAACCTATACAAAATCATTATACGTTGAAGATTACCCCCCACCCGCCAAAACTTTTAGGAAGTGGCAACAAAAGTCCCTATTTACATGGCGTATGGGGGCAATTACTTACATAGGGATACAACTACTGACAACTCTATTAAAACTCTATCCTGATAACTTCCAATCAATGTTTAGGAACCTAAAACAGGATATTAAAAACTGGGAAAAGCCATGCTTGTCATGGTTTGGGAGAGCAGCAGTTTTGAAGATAAATGCTTTACCATGCCTCTGTCATGCATCAAATTCCAATAAAACTACCCCTAGTGTTTTTCACTTGTAAAAAAAAAACACTCTCTAGCACATTTGGAAGAGTGCTATTCCAAGAGTTAATCTTGCTCATTTGACGCCCTCAAAAACAAAATTGGCATAAATCCCTATGATTCCTGATCCCTTGACCACAACATGATTTCCACCTGGAATGTACTTTGCCAAAGATCGCTGGTTCCAAGTGAAATTCATAGCAGACCATAGCTACAGTATATAGTTTATTCAAGGTGGTATATAACCCCCTCCTTATGCCACATAATCTTTCCACGATCCTAAATCAATGCTGGAAATGAAAAAAAGAGGAAGAGACTGTTTCACATGTGATGGCAGTGCCCTGTACTACAGCTATTCTGGGAGAGAGTTCTTCATATTATTACAATAGTGTCTAGCTATTCCCTAGACTTTTCTTGAGTACATTTACTACTGCATCATGTCTCAGTATTGGGCAACCTATATCCTAAATCCTTAGCCATGTGCATGATCAATAAACACAAATATGTATTCTATTCCTTCTTCACTCTACTAAAAGTGTATTATTGCTGTCTCCCTGTTAGAAAGATTTCCCCTTATTTAATGTCATAATTACCACCTCCTGCCAGAAAAAGAAAGGGAGGGAAAATCTTAAAAACAAAATTATTTTCACTTTACACTATAAGTATGAAAAAATGGCATGTAAAGTCCTGCTATCTGTTGAGTGTTCTTTACAGCCTGGTTATTGCTTGCCTCTGCCTGATGAGAAGTGTCAACGGCAATAATGTAGGAAGATCCAATAATCAGCAATATTAATATTTATGCCTCCTTGCACAGCTAGATGTATTGCCAGTGGTGCATGCTAAAGGAGGACACAAATATTTGGGGTGACCTTCAGGTGGCTGTTTTTGGAAGCTCCCTTTAAGCGCTGATGCTTTCTGTCCTTGCAGGCTTGCTGTCTAATGAACATGTGTTCACAAGACAAAGCCTGAGTCTGGGGGCCCAGACTCACACTGTCTTAATAGATGTAGCTTTTCTAGAGGGAGTGAGCTGATCCTGGGAATAAACACCAACTTTGGCTGTAGGAGGTTCAAGTAAAAATGTAATTTGTCTTAGACCTTGCAGGGAGATTGGTGCCATGCCCAGGAAGTCCAATACTGCGTCTTCTCTACAGTCGAGTGCTCAAGAATCACAGGGTGACAGTCTGACAGATCCTTTTTACCTGTGGGGACCAAGTAGAATTCTAGAGTGTGCTGTGTGCTTTGGGGTGTCCTGTGCCCTAACCCTCTATCCATGAAGTTTATAGTGGCAAATAAACTTTTCAAGCATCTCAAACATGGATACTCATTTGCCCACAACCCAACTGTAAGTCAAAAACTCAACCCTGAGGTGAAATGTCAGCCCACCTGATCCCTGGGAATGTCCAACTACCTTCAAGAAGTAAGGGGGTACTACATACATATAGTTAAATGTTGTCCATAAAGCTTACATTATTAAATGTTCCTTGAGGCGATTAAGTTCGCATTTGTTGCGCTATACAAGTTTCTCACTCACTCACTCTAGGACAGTAAAAATGACAACAAATGTTTTATTTTAAAGTAAATTCAAAAAGAAGATTCACCTGAGAAGCTGAACATTTCTATTAATACATGTAGATTGTACATTTCCATAGCAACCAATGCGTTCCTGCAGCATACATTTTCATGTACAGAAGTAGCTGAGCAAGGGGCACGCGCTATTTTATACTCAAAGAAAGTAAACATTTATAAGGTATACCTTACGGCACAAATCTCTTCCTATTGTACAATCAGGACAAACAGTATCGGCACATTTGTCCATCTGTATAGTTACGGCCTACTGATTCGCAAAGCGGAAAAAAATATGGCTCCGGGTCATAAAGTGCATTCATGTGAGCAGCAATATTTCTCTATAGGAACAATTAGCAGTGCAATTCTGTGTAGGACAGCTAAGCTTGGAACTTTACAAAGTACAATTTATTTCTGTACTCTGACATTTTCCAGATGATTTGAAAAGAAACACGTACATTATGGCCTATATCTGGAAGCTAAGTTCTTCCTTTTTTTTCAGTAATTCTGCTAATAAATATAAATGCTAGTATTACAGGAAATTGACACAATGCATCAAAGCAAAAGGTTGCTTAAACATTCTATCTTACCGAAAATATCCAATTGTGTTCAAGAGTCCCAGATTTAAATTAAAAGCAGCTTTTTTGTTGCCTGGAAACTAAAGCAAAGGAATTTGGAGGAAAAGGTATTGCCTACAAAAACCAGTCAGATTTCATCTTTTATTCACAAAGAAAGCAAAACAAGGTATCTCAACAATTCTTCTTAATAACAGAACCTCCACTTTTCTTTGAGAATATTTTTCTCTAGAGTTAACATTTTATAAGCCCATTAGTGATC